>NC_084560.2:39190420-39395420 GCF_033978685.3 Nerophis lumbriciformis
CTATTACTGTATTTTTCAATTTATAAGCCGCAGTTTTTTTCATAGTTTGCGACTTATACACCGGAGCGACTTATGTGTGAAATTATTAACACATTATCGTAAAAATATCAAATATTATTTATCTCATTCCCGTAAGAGACAAGGCGAATGTCAGCAATCGTCACACACACGTCAACCAATAAAAATTTGGCGGGGGCGGGTCATGGCAGAAGTGCATTGTGCGTCATGGCAGAAGTGCATTGTGGGTCATGGGATGCTACCTGCTACTACGTCCGTAGCTATAAAAATGGATTATTTCAACATTGGCGGTAACTTATAAAAACTGAGAAGGGCAGATTACAAACTGGACGTAGTGAAATATGCAGCAGAAAACGGCAAGAGGAAGCGGCGTATACCTTTGGAGTTGGCAGAGTTGTTTAGAAGCGACACCGAGGAAGAAGATTTCATGGGATTTAGCGATTATGAGTGACAGATTGTTTAGTAAACATATAGCATGTTCTATATGTTATAGTTATTTGAATGACTCTTACCATAATATGTTACGTTAACATACCAGTTGGTTATTTATGCCTCATATAACGTACACTTATTCAGCCTGTTGTTCACTATTCTTTATTTATTTTAAATTGCCTTTCAAATGTCTATTCTTGGTGTTGGATTTTATCAAATAAATTTCCCCCAAAAATGCGACTTATACTTGAGTGCGACGTATGTTTTTTTCCTTCTTTATTATGCATTTTCGGCCGGTGCGACGTATACTCCGGAGCGATTTATAATCCGAAAAATACGGTACATATACGGTATAAGTATGGGGGTCTCTGCACTGTCTCTTTGTCAGTTTGGGGGTCCTTGCCCTGAAAAATTCCCTTTTTAAAAAAATCTAAAGTATTTAAATTACTATTCCGTTCAACTTGCATGTCAGAAGTTGGTAAAAATAAAAAGACAGTACAGTATGTTTTGTTTAATAAACTAAAAATGTTTTTTTTTCTGACAAGGCACAAATTGTGTGTTTTAAGTGTTAAAACGTCCTTGATTTTTAGATAAAGTGCTTCTAATTAAAGCGATTCTAAATGAGTGGTTATCTTGTAATTCAAATCATTCTAATAGAATCCTTTTCAGTGTGCTGGCTGATTTAAAGCATCGCTCGCTTCAATCTCTACATTCCAGGTACGGATGCAGGCGTTAAAATGCTTCTCAGTGCTGGCTTACGAGAACTCTGCGGTCTCCATGACGCTAGTGAAAGGTGAGTGTTCAGTCTCTCGTTAATAGTTTGCTTTCATGATCGGGCTAAGGCGTGTTTGTTGCGTATTTGCAGTACTGGTAGAAGGAGAGCTGCTCTCTCAGGTATTTGTCAGAATGATGCAAAGGGATCAGCCCATTGAAATGCAGCTAACGGCAGCCAAGTGGTGAGTAAAGCGGAGGCCATCATGTTTTCTTTCGAATGCCTTGTGGTGCATCTCTTTGACGTGCGCCTCCTTCTGCACCAGTCTCACGTACATGTGTCGAGCAGGCGCCATTAGGACAGACGAGAGCTGCATTGTGCTGAAGGTGATGCTTATCCCCCACTATTCCGCTTGTTGCCTTTATATAGAAGTACTGTATGTGTGTGATTTGTTGTCGTCTGCGCAGACGTTACCGTGTCTGGTGCGCATGTGCAGCAAGGAGCACCTGTTGGAGGAGCGCGTGGAGGGAGCAGAGACGCTGGCCTTCCTCATGGAGCCAGACGTGGAGCTGCAGAGGATTGCCAGCACCACCGACCACCTTGTGGCCATGTTGGCCGACTACTTCAAATACCCCAGCTCGGTGTCGGCCATCGCTGACATCAAGAGGGTGAGTCAGTGAGCCAGGTGGAGTCTAATTTTGTTGTTAATAGGGATATCCGATAATATCGGGCTGCCGATATTATCGGCCGATGAATGCTTTAAAATGTAATATCGGAAATTATCGGTTTCATAATTATCGGTATCGGTTTCTAAAAGTAAAATGTATGACGTTTTAAAACGCCGCTGTGTACACGGACGTAGAGAGAAGTACAGAGTGCCAATACACTTTGAAGGCATTTCCTTTGCGTGCGTGTCATCCGAGTCACATAATATCTACCGGCTGTTCTCATCACGAATTAATGCAAGGCATACTTGGTCAACAGCCATACAGGTCACACTGAGGGTGGCCGTATAAACAACTTAAACACTGTTACATATATGCACTACACTGTGAACCCACACCAAACAAGAATGACAAACACATTTTGGGAGAACATCCGTACTGTAACACAACATAAACACAACAGAACAAATACCCAGAATCCCTTGCAGTACTAACCCTTCCGGGACGCGACAATATAAACCCCCCCGCTACCCCTTACACCCACCCACCACCACCCCGCCCACCTCAACCTCCTCATAGTCTCTCTCAGAGAGAGCATGTCCCAAATTCCAAGCTGCTGTTTGGATAGATAGATAGATAGATAGATAGATAGTTAGTACTTTATTGATTCCTTCAGGAGAGTTCCCTCAGGAAAATTAAAATTCCAGCAGCAGTGTACAGAATTGAGATTGAATTTAAAAAGTAAATAATGGGGATATAAATGGAAACAGAATAGAAAAATATTACAATAAGAATAAAAATAAAAAGCAACAACGAGAATAAAAATATAACAGTAAAATAAGAATATAACAAGAGAAACTAGGCAGTAGTGACCATGTTGTGAAAAAGTATTGCACTGTTTTTGTTTTGAGGGATGTTAAAAAAAAATAATGCACTTTGTGACTTCAATAATAAATATGGCAGTGCCATGTTGGCATTTTTTTCCATAACTTGAGTTGATTTATTTTGGAAAACCTTGTTACATTGTTTAATGCATCCAGCAGGGCATCACAACAAAATTAGGCATAATAATGTGTTAATTCCACAACTGTATATATCGGTATCGGTTGATATCGGAATCGGTAATTAAGAGTTGGAGAATATCGGATATCGGTAAAAAAGCCATTATCGAAAATCTCTAGTTGTTAACATCGTCTTTTTTAACCGTCTGCGCAGTTGGACCATGACCTGAAGCACGCACATGAGTTGAGACAAGCCGCTTTCAAGCTTTACGCCTCATTAGGCTCCAATGACGAAGACATCCGCAAGAAGGTAGGCCGTCCTCCTTGTTTCCATAATGATACAATCCATATACGTGCGCCACCATGTTGACATTGGACTCTTGTGTTTTGTGAAGATCACAGAGACGGAGAACATGATGGACAGGATAGTCAGCGGCTTGTCCGAGTCGAGCATTAAAGTTCGCCTGGCTGCTGTCAGGTAAGACCACCTCCGAATGTGACAAGGACATTGGTAGTATTTCTAAACCTAAAATGTTTTATGTTCTAGATGTCTACATAGTCTTTCGAGGTCTGTGCAGCAGCTGAGGACCAGCTTCCACGACCACGCCGTGTGGAAGCCTCTCATGAAGGTGAGAAAAGTGCTGCATTTAAAAAAAACGAGACGCCCCTCTGTGATAACTGGTTTGTTTGGATGCAGCTGTTGCAGAACGCGCCCGATGAAGTTCTGGTCATGGCGTCGTCCACTCTATGCAACCTCCTGCTGGAGTTCTCACCCAGCAAAGAGGTAGATGCGCACAAATACACACATAACTTTGACGTCACATACAACAATGGCAGTAACTGCTATAAACAAAAAGTTTGGATGGCCTTAATGGGGGACCACATTCCAGGGATGTAACTGTATCAAATCTATTATCACGGTATTATGGATACTGTATAGGGCTGGGCGATATATCGATATACTCAATATATCACGGGTTTGTCTCTGTGCGATATAGAAAATGACTATATCGTGATATTCGAGTATATGTTCTCACCCAGTTGCTTTTAGCTGCTGGCATTACACGACACGACACGACTACAGGCTCTTCCCACTCCTCCTTGTGTCTCCTTCTCACAGACAGCAAGCGCACATTCTTACACACGTCACATACTGTCACGACATACGTCACATACGTATACGCCCTCGCGGAGCAGAGAGGTAGCAGCATGGGTAACGTTAGCTGTGGTGCGAGTGGTAATACGAGAGAAAGGTGCGAATCTGGTAGCAAATGAAGGAATAATTAATTCCCAAGAAAAACAACAGGGGGTCCATCGTCTGGCGGTGGTTTAGCTTCAAGTGGGAATATGTCGAACAGACAACCGTAATTTGTCAAGTGTGGGGCAAAAGTGTTGCTACAAAAAGTAGCATTACTGCTAATATGTAGCATCATTTGAAAAGTCACCTGCAAGAGAATGAAGAGTGCTTACTCCGCATGTCAACATCTCCGTTCGGTGCCACACACCCACACCTTCAAAATGCAGAGGCAAACATTTCCAGATCAACACCGTATGAAAAAAATAAGTCAACAACAAAAGGAGATAACGTCCACAGTAACCTACCACATAGCGAAGGACAAACACTATTTGATTTCCTATTATGCAGCTCATTTTTATTTGACAGTTATTAAAATATCTTGTGTGACATCATGCACAAAAGTGCACTTTATTTGTTTTAAACTATTGTAGTGGCGTTCTGTACAAAAAGTGCACTTTAATTTAGTGTTGTTTTGAAATTTCATCTTAGTGACATCATGCACAAAAGTGCACTTATAGCTTGTTTTAGAACGTCTCTGACAATCTTGCACTTTCTGTTTTGAAATGACATGAATGTTTGTGCCACTACTTAATAACTGTTTAATAAATACAGTTTTGGTAAATTGACTTAGTTGGGATTTCCCTCTCTGCATGAAAGTTTAAAATGAGCATATATTAATGCAGTATGAACAAGAATGTTTTAATGTAGACACATAGAATCATCATACTGCTGTGATTATATGCATCAAGTGTTAATTCAAGGCTAAGGCAAAATATCGAGATATATATCGTGTATCGCGATATGGCCTAAAAATATCGAGATATTAAAAAATGGCCATATTGCCCAGCCTTAATACAGTACGATATTATTTCGGTAAATGTCCAAAAAATAAAAGCTTGGTAAAAATGCGGTAGTGTGTAAAATTAAGTGGCAAGAATGTTTACGATAATCACGCCTACTGGTTTTGAACACAAACATGCTAAAATGTTCTAATCATATTTATTACTACAAAAATTTATTTTTAAGTGTAAATAATTACCGGCCGAAAATGCATAATAAAGAAGGAAAAAAACATATAAGTTGCACTGGAGTATAAGTCGCATTTTTTGGGGACATTTGTTTGATAAAAGCCAACACCAAGAATAGACAGTTGAAAGGCAATTTAAAATAAATAAAGAATAGTGAACAACAGGCTGAATAAGTGTACGTTATATGAGGCATAAATAACCAACTGGTATGTTAACGTAACATATTATGGTAAGAGTCATTCAAATAACTATAACATCTCGAACATGCTATACGTTTACCAAACAATCTGTCACTCCTAATCGCTAAATCCGATCAAATCATATACGTCTAGTCTCTTACGTGAATGAGCTAAATAATATTATTTGATATTTTACGGTAATGTGTTAATAATTTCACACATAAGTCGCTCCTGAGTATAAGTCGCATCCCCGGCCAAACTATGAAAAAAAACTGCGACTTATAGTTAGAAAAATACGGTATGCAGGAACATATAGTGTTTCAAGCAAATATTTTAAAGAATAACTTACAGTTGATGTATTTAAAGTAACAAAGTAAATATCCAGTGTAACAAGTGTAAAACAATGTACACTTTAGACATTATGTACACTATGGGAAGCAGTGTCCTCTACAGTGGACATGTTAATATCGGTCTGGAAAATGTTGCTTCTCAGATTACTAAACTAACAATATAACTTTTAATAACTGATGTTTGGCTTCGCTGACTTCAAATATATTTTCTGTGTAACGGTTTATGAGATGGCGAGTTATCGAGGGTGTCTCCTGCATTCTGCCTATGTGCATCTAGAATAGGCTCCAGCCCCCCCTGCAACATCGAGAGGCGGGCAGTAGAAAAATAGAAGGATAGATTAAAAATGTATCAAGTAGCTTTTTTTATTTTACTCTTATTTCCCGCATTGAACATTTATTTTGGTCATTTCCTGCCTTGCCGTGCAACTAGACCGGCTGGCTCTGTGTCACCTTGGAAATGCTCAAAACAAAAGTGACGCGCTTCCTTTTCCAGAACGCAGACTTTCTTTTCTCCCACAGAGAAGTTATGTTTTCACCAAGGTTTGTCCGTCTGTCTGTTAGCAAGATAATTCAAATAGTTATATATAGATTTTAAGCAAAATTTCAGGAAAAGTCTGGAAAAAAAACAATCCTTTCTCTTTCCTTTACAACCTCCCACACACGCACTTTGCAGGGAATTTTGGGAGATATAGTTCCAGACCGACCAATTCAAAAGTGCCAGCAAAAAACTACACTGACCAAGTTTTAATTTTACGTTGAAAACACGTCACGGTATTATTGTGATGATTTTGATACCGAAATACCGCGGTATTTATAAAACCGTTACAATCCCTACCATATTCTACTGCGTGTAGTATATTAAGTCACTCTGTTTGTTTGTAGCCCATCCTAGAATCAGGGGTGATAGAACTACTATGCAGTCTGACCCAAAGCGAAAGTCCTGCACTAAGAGTCAACGGGATCTGGGCCCTTATGGTAAGAAAAGTCTCCCCCCGACGGGCTTTTAGACAATTACAGAATGTAACCGTGTGTGTGTGTGTGTGTGTGTGTGTGTGTGCATAGAATATGGCGTTCCAGGCTGACCAAAAGGTAAAGGTAGAGATCGTTCAGTGTTTGGGAACAGAGCAGCTCTTTCGCTTACTGTCTGACCCTGACGCCAACGTGCTGATGAAGACGCTGGGGTTGCTCCGGAACCTTCTGTCCACGCGGCCTGTAAGAACACAAACACACGCACATTCTCTTAGGCAATGTCCACACGAACACAGATACTTTATTAATGCATACTCAGGGTTTCCCCTAAATTGCCAAAATACATGTAGTGGTTGGGGCGTGGTCAATATGATGTCATCACATGATTTGCTATGATGAATATATTCTTTAAATAGGCAAAACAATGTGAACGTACACTTAAACAAATCTGTTATTAAGTATAGTATTAATATATACATTTTTTCTTACACAATATCATTTTGTTCTATGTTTAAATTGTTGCTGCTTATTGTGCTATGTACTTTGAGATTTTATTTTTTAGAGATTTCTCCAATTCTTTTAGTCCCTCTTTCTTTGATAAAAACAACTGGCAACAAATCCAGCATTTATGTCTGGTGTTATTGGAGACGGTACTCGTGTTTAGAGACTCTTTACTGCTGTCTTTCCATGTCCGCAACTCCAGCTACAGCGAGCCTGACGCCACATTTGCTTCGCGCTGCTGGGAGTCTTTCTCTCAATAAAAGCCGCTAGTGTCATCTTAAATTGTGAAGATCGCTGTCAGGCGGGTACATCTCGGATATATTAAAGTACGTCCACAGCGCATACACGCTGCTTCCGCCCCAGACAACCAAGCGTATAGCTTACGTCATCACAACATTCGGTTTCGGGAACATTGGTCCGGTGATCAAAGTACGTCTTTTTTCGGTCAAATTTTCGATGCATCATTAGTTAATAGTGCGCAAATAATGAACTATATATAGCCATTCATACTGTAACTACCTGCTGTTTTTAATGAGTATGTTAGTGTGTTATGATGGTCATTTTTACTTTGGTCTGTGAACACACCGTGTCGGAGGAGAATGAAGAAGTGTTGTTGTGTGTCGAGGAGTGAAGCACAGGCGTGTGTGTGCACAGAGGAAATACTTGCTGGATTTGAGCCTATTGTTGGCATAAATATGGCAATAAAATACAAAAAAAAGAGTGTCCGACTTGGTTTTCTTCTGGACGCTACAATACATTATACTACTTAATTTTGTTAGATGTGGCGGTTAATATGAAGCCGTGGCGCACCGCCACAATCAAATACATTAAGGGTATAACTTGATACTTTTTTATGCGTTTAGGCCTCTTGTCCACATGCACAGCATACTTTTGTCTTTAAAAATGCACACTTTTGTAAATGCTGGCCAGGGTGAAGAGTTTGTAATTTATTTCCTCAGCGTATGCGTGTACACGGCTTAAACAGAGACTTGTACTCACCTGATGATGTCACGGTTGTGCGCTGTAATTTCCAAAGTTTGATGTAAATTAAACAACACTGCCTTGCTGTCTTTAAACACACAAAGAGGACTTGTTGTATGTTTAAACGTAAATATATTAAAGACACATCAAAATGGGTTTTGAAAAACGCTGCTGTTGCTGCGAGACTCCTGGCGGTGCCAAAGACACTCGGCTGTTTTGGATATGATCCTTGTAGGACCTCCAGCTGATGGGACAACCGAGACAAGCAATACTTTTTCTTTCTGTCATAAGATTGATTGATTGAGAAGTTTATTGACATCTTAAAGAATTTAATCCATGTCATGCTTTAAAAAGGCAAATGGATGGCACAAAAAGCCAAAAGGCTTGTTTCCATTGTGGTCCATTAAATATTAATCACATTTGATACATTCAATAATAAAATATATATACCGTATTTTTCGGAGTATAAGTCGCACCGGCCGAAAATGCACAATAAAGAAGGAAAAAACATATAAGTCGCACTGGAGTATAAGTCGCATTTTTTGGGCAAATGTAATTGATAAAACCCAACACCAAGAATAGACATTTGAAAGGCAGTTGGTGTTAGTAAAGGCTAGTTAGTGTGCACTGATTTCACATGTAATTTATCACCATGTTGATGATTAAACGTGTTGTAATTCCAGAAGTGTTGGTTTTCAGCAGCAGTGCGCTTTAAGCACTTAAAATAGATTCATAATGTTCCCCAGGTTCTGTGTAAGTGTGGGCTGATTCTAAAGATGAAGTACATGTCATTGCACATCTAGTACATCACAATAAACAACATATTCACAGAGGTGTAATGCCACTAAGTCAGCTGTGGCTGCCTTTCTAGGCTTCTGATTGGACTAAAATGTGCATGACAGCTGGTGTATGTGTATGGACAGGGACTGTTTTGAAACTACACTCATGTGGATGAAGATTGTTTTAACCCCAGTATTTGCACCCGTGTTTGTGTGGACATGGCCTTCGTAAATACAAATATAAGTAAAAGCTTGCATGAAGAATTCCAACATGTTTGTTGTGCTTTTATCAGCACATTGATCAGATCATGAGCTCTCACGGCAAGCAGATCATGCAGGCGGTCACGCTAATCCTGGAGGCGGAGCACAGCGTTGAGGTCAAAGAGCAGGTGTGCGTGCGGTTATTATTCTTTTAAGTATTATTTTTATTAGTAGTATCATTGCTGAATGTCTGCCAATCATCATCCAGACGCTGTGCATCCTGGCTAACATTGCCGACGGCAACACTGCCAAGGAGCTCATCATGACTAACGACGACACGCTGCAGAAAATCAAATACTACATGGTACGTATTAACTTTTAGACAGTAGAAAAAAACGTGAATAATGGAGACGCTAGGGGTGTAACAATACACAAAAATGTCGGTTCGGTACGTACTTCGGTTTAGAGGTCACGGTTCGGTTCATTTTCGGTACAGTAAGAAAACAACTAAATATACATTTTTTGGTTATGTATTTACCAAATTTGCAAAATCTTCCACCAAAAATGTTTTTCTTAGTGGAATATTTGATGTGAAATAATCGGAACCTTGGATAGGTCAATAATTCATAATAACATTGATTTTGATTCAATATTATGTTTTGAGCAATGACCGTTTGAAAGAAAAAAAAACAGCTTTGTTTTATTAGTCAACATTGCAACTTTTTCTAAATTACATTTAACCTTTAAGCTTTTTTATTTCACTTTTGTTATGTTTTTGTTTATTTTAATAGTATTTTTAGAATGTAAAACATTAGCTGTGGGCCGCAAATGGCCTCCGGGGCACACTTTTGACACCCCTGCTATAGATAATAAAAAATGAAAGTGATAAATCTATGGATAAAAAGCAGAGCCTGGCGACGCATGCGCGTTTATCATAACTCTCTCTCTCTCTCTCTGTCTCTGCCCTTCCCTCACCAATGCTGCTGCACGCATATTTGTTTTGTTTTTAACCCCTTCTTAACCCTGAACGTACATTGAAAATACACGCAACCCTAACTCAAAATGCCGAACATTTGAGGCATTTAAGAAACTCCGCCCGGACAGCCCCGCAAAAGAGGAAATGTCCGGTGAAAAGAGGACGTATGGTCAGTCTATCGTCGCTGATAGCATGCCGTGTGTTGTGCCTCGGTGTGCATTGTTTACACAACGTGCGGTACGCTACTTAATATGTCCGTGTGGGAACTTTTTCGGTACACCTCCGAACCGATCCGGAACCCACGTACCGAAACGGTTCAATACAAATACACGTTACGTTACACCCCTAGGAGACGCCCATCAAAATAGCTACTTTTGACACTAAGATAGGTAGAATCCCCCGTAGGCAACATTGCATAATAAGTGTATGTCTTTATATTGTTATTATCAAGATTTTGGCTGCTTTTTCAATGTCCCTCAGGGTCACTCCAATGTGAAGCTGCAGCTGGCCGCCACCTTCTGCATCTCCAACCTCATCTGGAACGAGGAGGACGGTACAAGTACACAAAAACAAACGCTAGAATGGCTGACAATTTATGGTCAAGAATCAAGTTCATCATTTTTCTCAGTGACACCTGCGGCCCCTTCCAAGGTTTCTTGTTGTTCCCATTGGGTTGAGCTTTTTTCTTGCCCTGATTGTGGCTTGTGCAGCCCTTTGAGACCTTTGTGATTAAGGGCTATATAAGTGAGCTTTGATTGGTCGACCCATAAAGGACTCGCCTCTCTCCCTATTATCAGGTTCTCAGGAGCGGCAGGACAAGCTGCGGGAGTTGGGCTTTGTGGACATATTGCACAAACTCTCACAAGTGTCAGATGCCAACCTTAGCGACAGGTGAGTAGCAACAGTTGGAAGAGCCGCAGGACATGAGCGCTCACTCGGTGTGCCTCCCTCTTTCAGGGCCAAGACGGCGATGCAGCAGTACCTGGCGTGACCACAGGGAGGAGCTGACCACCCGCACTCACTGGAGGAACTTGTGCCGCTTTTGTTTGGCTTTTTTTTTGTTGCACAAAGACACCTTTTTTTTTGGTTTTAAGACACAGGCCTCCCTTGTGGTCATGAACGGTTTTGGAGACTTTCGCCGTCTTTTCTTTCCCAACAATGAAGTGAAGGTTGGGGCTTTTTGATGTGACTTTTTTGAGGAAGGTGGACTACCCTTGCCTTTTGTTATTTTTAAATTTTTGTGATTCAGGATGGGACTCGTTCAGAAGATAAACACAGAGACTGCTTATTTTGAAATGTGGTAGTTTTCATTCTTGAGCAGACATACCTCGTAAATATATAAATATATATAAATATATAAATATCTATTTTTGGAATGTTATTTCCCGCCCTCCCCTTGTGTTATTTCACCTCTGCACACTCGTGTTTAGAAGAGAATATTATGATTGTCTTCAGCATGCCTAATAAAGTGGCACATAGGAGCGTGTTTTCTCACCTTTTTTTGGTTTTCTTTGGTATGTGTTTTAAATTAAGATTCAGGTTTGTTTTCCTGCTTGTTTTCAAGAAGTGTAAAGATTCATGAGCTTTGACTAGCTCTCCCTTGTGGACACTAAAGTGCAGCACAGTAAAAGCCTAGTGTCATTCCTTTTATCATATTTTGAGTAAATTTCCCTGGGAGTGTTCCACTCAAGCTCTGATGGGATGAATGTCAGCACTGGAAATATATGCAGTCTCCAACAAAAACGCTACTATGTTCTTTATTTCCCTATTCAATTAAACGTTATACCTAAATCTCCGGAAGTATTTGGACAATGACAAATGCTTTCCACACCACCAAAATCGATGTGAATTTAATTTAACAGGTGTATTTTATCTGTACAAATTTCGCCTTTATGTTTAACTTAGGCTGACCATATTGTGAAATCCCAAAAAGAGGACACATGCGTGGCAAGGCGGTCAGCACGCCAAGTGACTAGGTGAAAATTTGCCAATGATACTTGAACTTGCCTTTATAAATACTATATTTATTTAAATAAAGCATTTTTTCTCCTCTGTTGACAGCAGTGTTGGTGCTAGGAATTTTCAAAATGGGGTCCCAGGGACCCCATCAAGTCATAAAAATGGGGTCCCACAGTACATTTTTGGGGTCCGGTCCCACTTTTTTGTAAGCGTTTTGAAAACAAATGACAAATGTATGCATTATCCTGTTACATCTCACATTCTATATTGTGTTTTGGAAAAAGGTTGTCATAAACGTTACTTAATTCATTAAAAATAATAATAAAATGTGTATACATATGTAAATGTATTCAGTTATATACATTCATTCACTTTCTTCTTTCCTTCATGGATCTAAACTTTACCGCTGCTGGTAGTTTTTTCTAAGTTTTTATTTAATAATTTGTAGGTGTATTTATTTCAGTTTAAAACTAAAAAGTGTTTTGCTTGGGTCATGAAATTATGATAATGGAGTGTCAGGGCATACATACATTTTATATTTAACGCTTAAATCTCTGAAGTCTACATCAACTTCAAAACTATTCTTCATTTCAAAATGTTTATTTTTTGTTATGTTTTTCTTTGTTTGTTTTCTGCCCTTTTTTGTCAAACAAAACTATGTTTTTTATGGCAAACACAAAAAATGTGCTAAATCTTCCAACAATATTTTTCTAAGTGAAATATTTGATGTGAAGTAATCGGAACATTAGGTCAATAATTCATAACATTGATTATATTATGTTTTGAAAAAGAAAAAAAAACAGCTTTGTTTTATTAGTCAACATTGCAACTGTTTCTAAATTACATTTCGCCTGTAAGCTTTTTTTTTTATTTCACTTTTGTTATGTTTTTGTTTATTTTAATAGTATTTTTTGAATGTGCCGTGGGCCTTTAAAGGGGAACATTATCACCAGACCTATGTAAGCGTCAATATATACCTTGATGTTGCAGGAAAAAGACCATATATTTTTTTTAACCGATTTCCGAACTCTAAATGGGTGAATTTTGGTGAATTAAACGCCTTTCTATTATTCGCTCTCGGAGCGATGACGTCACAACGTGACGTCACATCGGGAAGCAATCCGCCATTTTCTCAAACACATTACAAACACCGAGTAAAATCAGCTCTGTTATTTTCCGTTTTTTCGACTGTTTTCCGTACTTTGGAGACATCATGCCTCGTCGGTGTGTTGTCTGAGGGTGTAACAACACGAACAGGGACGGATTCAAGTTGCACCAGTGGCCCAAAGATGCGAAAGTGGCAAGAAATTGGACGTTTGTTCCGCACACTTTACCGACGAAAGCTATGCTACGACAGAGATGGCAAGAATGTGTGGATATCCTGCGACACTCTAAGCAGATGCATTTCCAACTGGACTGGACAGATCAGCTTTCAGGAAAAGAGAGCGGATGAGGGTATGTCTACAGAATATATTAATTGATGAAAACTGGGCTGTCAGCACTCTCAAAGTGCATGTTGTTGCCAAATGTATTTCATATGCTGTAAACCTAGTTCATAGTTGTTAGTTTCCTTTAATGCCAAACAAACACATACCAATCGTTGGTTAGAAGGTGATCGCCGAATTCGTCCTCGCTTTCTCCCGTGTCGCTGGCTGTCGTGTCGTTTTCGTCGGTTTCGCTTGCATACGGTTCAAACCGATATGGCTCAATAGCTTCAGTTTGTTCTTCAATTTTGTTTTCGCTACCCGCCTCCACACTACAACCATCCGTTTCAATACATGCGTAATCTGTTGAATCGCTTAAGCCGCTGAAATCCGAGTCTGAATCCGAGCTAATGTCGCTTTCCCTTGCTGTTCTATCCGCCATGTTTGTTTGGCGACGTCACAGGAAAATGGACGGGTGTATATAACGATGGTTAAAATCAGGCACTTTGAAGCTTTTTTTAGGGATATTGCGTGATGGGTAAAATTTTGAAAAAAACTTTGAAAAATAAAATAAGCCACTGGGAACTGGTTTTTAATGGTTTTAACCCTTCTGAAATTGTGATAATGTTCCCCTTTAAAACATTAGCTGTGGGCTGCAAATGGTAAAAAAAACAAAAAAAAACCCCATTAAAAAACCTGTGTTCTTTCTGATTTCAATGCGTTAAAAAGACACAAAAAGTGCGTTAACGCCAACACTGGTTGACAGAGTAACAAAATAAGTCACACTTATATTCATACTTGCCAACCTTGAGACCTCCGATTTCGGGAGGTGGGGGGGAGGTGGAGGGCGTGGTCGGGGGTGGGACGGGGGCGTGGTTGAGGGCACGGGCGTTGTTAAGAGGGGAGGAGTATATTGACAGCTAGAATTCACCAAGTAAAGTATTTCAAACATATATATATATATATATATATATACATACATACATATACATATATATGCATGTATATATATATATATATATATATATATATATATATATATATCTACATCCTGAAAATATGCAAACAAAACTGTGTTTAGATAATTGATACTTCAAACTTGCATAAATAAATCTTAAGGAATATAACATAACTTGGCTTCTGAGAGCTTCAAAATGTGATGAATAAAATGCTAAAGTTGTTGATAAACAAGCAATTATTTTAATAATTAAATATGGTCATTTTAAATTAATTATTATGATCATTTAATTATTAATTATTTCCAATATGTTTATCTTAATGTATAATTCTATGGCTGGATGTAATAAGGAGTCAGAAAAAATGCAAATAAAAATACAATTAATTTTGATGTTTTTAGCAAAATATAGTAAAAATTTATTTAGGTTTTTAAAAAAAAATTAATAAATATATTTATTTTTAGGTAAGATAAACTTAATAATACAATTTATCTCTAGTCTGGATGATTTAGTTCTTGTCACCCTGTGGTCCTCCCGTCATAAAAAAAAAGGCTGTCCTCACTCAGGTCCGCATAAAGCTGGAGGGGGCGTGGCTTCCAGCTCCAGCTGAAAATCGGGAGATTTTCGAGAGAATATTTGTCCCGGGTAGGTTTTCGGGAGAGGCGCTGAATTTCGGGAGTCTCCCGGAAAACTCGGGAGGGTTGGCAAGTATGCTTATATTCTGTAACATTCAGTTTTGGGGGAAAAAAGTGCAGAGGTAGAAATATTCAAAATAACCTCTTGTATATAATCTAAACATAAATAATGCTTCAAAACAAGTTAATTAAATTTAAACAAAAAACAGCAGACGAGCTCTCGCCCTGCACAGCTGTTTTGTGCTTTATAGTGTCGATATGGGCTTGTAGATCGTTGGCCCCTTTATTTGCCACAGATATATACATTCCTGCTTTGCACACAGTGCATTCTGCTTCCCATGTGTCACGGCCAGGACGAAAACACAGATACCTTTTCCGCAAATCATCTGTGAAGTTGCATTTACATTTCGGCATTTCTTGTTTTCACATACTTGCCAACCTTGAGACCTCCGATTTCGGGAGGTGGGGGGCGTGGTCGGGTGTGGAGTGGGGTGGGGCGTAGTTGGGGGCGTGGTTAAGAGGGGGGGAGTATATTGACAGCTAGAATTCACCAAGTCAAGTATTTCATACATATACATTATATATATATATATATATATATATATATATATATATATATATATATATATATATATATATGTATGTGTGGAAAAAAATCACAAGACTACTTCATCTCTACAGGCCTGTTTCATGAGGGGTTCCCTCAATCATCAGGAGATTTTAAATCTCCTGATGTAAATTGTCAGCCATCCTGAAAATATGCAAACAAAACTGTGTTTGGATAATTGATACTTCAAACTTGCATCAATAAATCTTAAGAAATATAACATAACTTGGCTTCTGAGAGCTTCAAAATGTAATGAATAAAATGCTAAAGTTGTTGATAAACAAGCAATTATTTTAATAATTAAATATGGTCCTTTTAAATGAATTATTATGATCATTTAAAATTAATTATGTCAAATATGTTTATTTTAATTCTATGGCTGGATGTAATAAGGAGTCAGAAAAAATAAAAAATAAAAATACAATAAATTTTGATGTTTTTAGCAAAATATAATAAAAATGTATTTAGTTTTGTTTTTTTTAATTAATAAATATATTTATTTTTAGGTAAGATAAACAAAATAATACAATTTGTCTCTAGTCTGGATGATTTAGTTCTTGTCACCCTGTTGTCCTCCCATCGTGGAAAAAGGCTGTCCTCACTCAGGTCCGCATGGACCTGAGGAAATTCAGCGCCGGGAGGTTTTCGGGACAGGCGCTGAATTTCGGGAGTCTCCCGGAAAATTCGGGAGGGTTGGCAAGTATGTGTTTTAATGTCTGTCTCTCCACTCACTCGCCCTCTCGCTCTCTGTCTCTGTCCCTCCCTCACGAATGTTTCTGCGTGCGCACGCCTCCACAGTTTGTTTTGTTTAACCCCTTCTTAACGCTGAACGTACATTGAAAAGACAGCAACCCTAACTCAAAATGCCGGACATTTGAGGCATTTAAGAAACCCCGCCCGGACAAAGAGGACGTATGGCCCAACCTAGTTACTGTTGCTATGGCCAAAACTACATGGCGCTGGCCCAGTCCACACTCCCCACAGTGATACCACACGAAGTTATGTCCCAGTTTCTGGTTAAGTTATCCTTATAAGAGTCCATCCACGATGTAAAATTAAAGCAATATAAGGAAACAATGCAAAAAAGTGTGTGGCTTATAATACGTTTTAGTATGTGGTAAAGTAGTAGTCAGTTAGCATTAGCTATTTAGCTAAAACATATGACTCCGGTTACCATTACAGCTTTCACATGTTTAACATATTAATAAGTGCAACGCTTACCTTGGAGCTCTATTAATAAGTGCAACGCTTACCTCGGAGCTCTTGGGGGATGACGGCTTGCATTTTAAACCTCCAAACTATTACAACAATGTAGTTTATTTTTAACAAGCTACTTTAAATTGGGCGCCAGAAAGAAAATGGCTGACTTATGGGCGGAGCTTGATCTGTGCTGCTCTCTGATTGGCCATTCTGTTTCCGGTATGTGGCCTAACCCAGGTCAGTTGGTTGTCTTTATATAATTTTGTCACAAAACCCTTTAATACACGCATAATTCAGGTCTGTATAATTAAAACTGACTCGTTATTATTGTTGTTTTTTTAAACTGCTAACTGTTTTAATCACGGAAATAATCACTACTGTACACAGATATTACCCTATTACCAGAGGTGGGTAGTAACGCGCTACATTTACTCCGTTACATCTACTTGAGTAACTTTTGGGATAAATTGTACTTCTAAGAGTAGTTTTAATTCAACATACTTTTACTTGAGTATATTTATAGAGAAGAAACGCTACTTTTACTCCGCTACATTTATCTACATTCAGCTCGCTACTCACTACAGATTTTTATCGATCTGTTAATGCACGCTTTGTTTGTTTTGGTTTGTCAGACAGACCTTCAAAGTAGGATCTATCACATGCCTGCGTTTCACCAATCAAATGCAGTCACTGGTGACGTTTGACTCCGTTTCACCAATCAAACAGAGCCAGGCGGTCACATGATTAACTGCACATAAAGTTTCAGCGGCAAACAACAACAAGCTTAAGCTTACATGAACTCAACGTCAAATTTGAGGAAGCACATCGCGGTAAGTAACGTTGGTAGATATTTTGTCTGTCACCGTAGGCTGATGTTAGCTTCCCTGCTATGAATCACTGTCAAATGTACATCGTGGGGAGACATTTATTAACGCACTGCAGCCTCATAGACAGACACACACACCCACACACGAATAGAAACACCAATCAGAAGTGCACAGTGTGTTTACCATGAATTGATTTACGTGGACCCCGACTTAAACAAGTTGAAAAACTTATTCGGGTGTTACCATTTAGTGGTCAATTGTACGGAATATGTACTGTACTGTGCAATTTACTAATACACGTTTTCAATCAATCAATCAATGTTCCCAGGTGCAGCCCACACCTATCAGTTTACGGTATGCGTAAAGGCTAACTTGTTATTTTCCTTTGTAATCTCTGCCTACTGAGCCTATGGTGCTGTTAAGTTATTGTGGCTCAATTTGTCTTAATTTTTTTTATGTTAATGTATTATTATTTAATATATATTATTGTTTTAGTTGCTTAAGAGATATTCCTGGCTCTGAATTTGCTCATTGCTATTTTTGTTTTTGTGCATTATTTGTTGCCGTCATCATTAAACGAACAGGTTAGTCATCAGTTACTCAGTACTTGAGTAGTTTTTTCATAACATACTTTTTACTTTTACTCAAGTAAATATTTGGGTGACTACTCCTTACTTTTACTTGAGTAATACATCTCTAAAGTAACAGTACTTTTACTTGAGTCCAATTTCTGGCTACTCTACCCACCTCTGCCTATTGGTGGGAATTACTCTAAAATATTGTCTATAATTTATTTTTTGTTGTGTTTTCATTGTAAACATTCCATAAGGCGGTGTCATATTTCCTTACTTTGACAATGGGACATCACAAATTTGAATTGTCCCTAACCTGAAAAAACTTTGTCGGTCAAAAGCATTTTAACAATACAGAAAAAATATATACAGATAAGTAGAAATAAAATGCATTAATGGATACACAAATTATAAATAAAACTAGATTAAAAATTAGGAGATAATTAAATTGTGAGTACAAAATTGTACTGTATACAGGTGTGTATGCATATCAGAACAATGAACCAGACAAGTGACTCTAAATAAAAACAAAAATGTGAATATAATTTAAAAAAATAAAAATAAAAAACATGAATCCAAATGGCATGTGCATATAACAATGGGCATTCGTTCGCAAATGTCACATATACAAATTTGTCACAAAACCCTTTAATACACTTTGAGTTTAGAATTGGGCACTTCAATAGGTACACATGCACAATGTAGTAATATTGACATTGTCAAAAAGGTAATGTAACAATGTTTCTTAATGTGGTTGTATGTGGTGTACAACTGGACTGAATCGCAAAAATACCTAATACTTTGCTATAGCAGAGGGTCAAAATTTAAGAAACAGCTCCCAGCATTAATGCAGTGCAGCTTGTGTGCCTAATGAAGTGTCCAGTTAGCATTAATAATCACAACTATTATGACAAAAAAAAAATGCTTTATTCATTGTCATAACCCCGCTCAAGTTGAGAGTCATTTAACAGCAGTTTCATTTTTTTTAATGTGATTTTAATAATAAAAATACATCTGAGACCCCTCCACAGGGTTGTTTGTCTCTACAAGACCATCCCACAGGGTTTATTTGTCTACATGTGAGCCGCCCTGTGCGGCTCCAAACGCAGGCACATTCCTCATGCAACGAAAGCTGTGACATGCATTGGATTGCCCCGGAAATAAACGCAAAATCAGACCTCTGATACACCACCTGCCTGCACCACCTCCAAGCGAGTCCCTTTGAGAAAATCTATTTTACATGTTACCAAGCGATGCATCATGAGTAGTGTCGTTTTGTCGTAGCTCAGCATTTGGCAAAGGGGGAGTGTGACGACATGAACATTTGTTTGTGTGCCTGACTGCTACATATAGCGATCAACAAGAAAAATATCCCACTTTTTTTTACCCCAAATTGTGTTTTGGGATCAAGGTGCAAAGATTCACCAGATGGCTTTATTCTTTCCAAAAAAAAACCTGCCTGATATCGGGAGTGTGTTGACGCGGAGAAGGCACCAATGGTGGGATGGCTAAAGCTCAGCGGTGATGTGTGAAGGTTACAAACAGTCCTGGTCAACTGTAACACACGGACGGGGTATGAGAATGGAATTTCATGAATGGATGACAATTTTTGTTTTTGGCACACACGTTCAGGGGTGCCCAAAGATTTGCCAACATTGATATTCTTCATTGTTCAGTTGAATAAATGGGCAAAAATAACCAATCCAAAATATGCTAACATCACAACTTTGTGTTGTAGGTGGAAAACTAAAACTACATTGTTAGTAGTGTGATATTATAAATTATATATTTTTTCTTTCACAGATTATACATACAAACCCCGTTTCCATATGAGTTGGGAAATTGTGTTAGATGTAAATATAAACGGAATTCATCCATCCATCCATCCATTTTCTACCGCTTATTCCCTTTTGGGGTCACGGGGGGCGCTGGAGCCTATCTCAGCTACAATCGGGCGGAAGGCGGGGTACACCCTGGACAAGTCGCCACCTCATCGCAGGGCCAACGCAGATAGACAGACAACATTCACACTCACATCCACGGAATTCAATGATTTGCAAATAATTGTCAACCCATATTCAGTTGAATATGCTACAAAGACAACATATTTGATGTTCAAACTGATAAACATTTTTTTTGTGTGCAAATAATCATTAACTTTAGAATTTGATGCCAGCAACACGTGACAAAGAAGTTGGGAAAGGTGGCAAAAAATACTGATAAAGTTGAGGAATGCTCATCAAACACTTATTTGGAACATCCCACAGGTGAACAGGCAAATTGGGAACAGGTGGGTGCCATGATTGGGTATAAAAGTAGATTCCAGGAAATGCTCAGTCATTCACAAACAAGGATGGGGCGAGGGTCACCACTTTGTTAACAAATGCGTGAGCAAATTGTTGAACAGTTTAAGAAAAACCTTTCTCAACCAGCTATTGCAAGGAATTTAGGGATTTCACCATCTACGGTCCGTAATATCATCAAAGGGTTCAGAGAATCTGGAGAAATCACTGCACGTAAGCAGCTAAGCCCGTGACCTTCGATCCCTCAGGCTGTACTGCATCAACAAGCGACATCAGTGTGTAAAGGATATCACCACATGGGCTCAGGAACACTTCAGAAACCCACTGTCAGTAACTACAGTTGGTCGCTACATCTGTAAGTGCAAGTTAAAACTCTCCTATGCAAGGCGAAAACCGTTTATCAACAACACCCAGAAACGCCGTCGGCTTCGCTGGGCCTGAGCTCATCTAAGATGGACTGATACAAAGTGGAAAAGTGTTCTGTGGTCTGACGAGTCCACATTTCAAATTGTTTTTGGAAACTGTGGACGTTGTGTCCTCCGGACCAAAGAGGAAAAGAACCATCCGGATTGTTATAGGTGCAAAGTTGAAAAGCCAGCATGTGTGATAGTATGGGGGTGTATGAGTGCCCAAGACATGGGTAACTTACACATCTGTGAAGGCGCCATTAATGCTGAAAGGTACATTCAAGTTTTGGAGCAACATATGTTGCCATCCAAGCAACGTTACCATGGACGCCCCTGCTTATTTCAGCAAGGCAATGCCAAGCCACGTGCTACATCAACGTGGCTTCATAGTAAAAGAGTGCGGGTACTAGACTGGCCTGCCTGTAGTCCAGACCTGTCTCCCATTGAAAATGTGTGGTGCATTATGAAGCCTAAAATAGCACAACGGAGACCCCCGGACTGTTGAACAACTTAAGCTGTACATCAAGCAAGAATGGGAAATAATTCCACCTGAGAAGCTTAAAAATGTGTCTCCTCAGTTCCCAAACGTTTACTGAAAGGAAAGGCCATGTAACACAGTGGTGAACATGCCCTTTCCCAACTACTTTGGCACGTGTTGCAGCCATGAAATTCTAAGTTAATTATTATTTGCAAAAAAAAATAAAGTTTATGAGTTTGAACATCAAATATCTTGTCTTTGTAGTGCATTCAATTGAATATGTGTTGAAAAGGATTGGCAAATCATTGTATTCCGTTTATATTTACATCTAACACAATTTCCCAACTCATATGGAAACGGGGTTTGTACATATTTGCAGAATATGCACCGCACGTTGGACACCCCTGCTTCAGTTGGTTAGAACTCTGTTACAGTATAGTGAAGAAATGGTTATATTTATACAATGTGTACTGTGAAAACTAATGTCGAGCATTATCTAGGTAGCTAGGTCAGACATATTCAAATCAATAGGGTTTTTCTTTTTCATTCTTGTGATTGGCCGAGCAATCAATAAACCTCACAGAATGACTCATTTGACTGTTTACCACTACTTGGTCAGATTAAAAATCAACAGGGTTCCTTTAGCTCTCGGACTGTAATCCCTTACTTTAAAAATCAATGCGACCTTAGCTGGGCTATCAAACCTCCTTTGATACCAATATACTTCTTCTCACCCAACAAGTGACCGATCTTATTCAAAATCAACAGGGTGCCCTTTTAGATGTCGGCTACAACAATAATCCCTGACAGTTTGAGTGCTACCAAGCAAACAAATCCTTCACAGTAACAAACCCATTCATGCCTTCATCAACTCTAGATTGGACTACTCTATAATGGACTAAATCAGTCACTCCTTCACAAGCTCCAGTTAGTACAAAAGGCAGCTGCTCGCCTCCTCACTCATGCTCCAAAACATACCCATATTACCCCGGTTCTCTTTGCTCTCCATTGACTCCCAGTATGTTTTACAATACATTTTAAAATCCTTATTTTTGCTTTTAAGGCCATCAATGGTCTGGCCCCAGCATACTTGGCTGATATTCTAACAGTTCGCCACCCACCAAGGAATCTGCGCTCATCTTTGCACACATCCAGGCAACTTCAACCCTAAACTAACACCTTCCATTCCACATCCTACCTCCCCGGATTGTAAATAATCAAATGTAAATACTTATTCTTATGCTTTCTGATCTTTCTCTCTATGTCAACTACTTGCTGTGCATATCCTACACTGTTTCAATGTCCATTTCTCTGATGATGCAATTGTTGATGACTGAAGTGTTGATATCAACCAAACCTAACCCCCTCCACATCCCACACCCCGGATTGTAAATAATGTAAATAATTCAATGTATATACTCTGATGATTATCTTGTGTGATGACTGTATTATGATGATAGTATATATCTGATAGTATATATCTGTATCATGAATCAATTTAAGTGGACCCCGACTTAAACAAGTTGAAAAACTTATTGGGGTGTTACCATTTAGTGGTCAATTGTACGGAATATGTACTGTACTGTGTAATCTACTAATAAAAGTTTCAATCAATCAATCAATCAATCTTTGGAAGTACCAAAGACTAGAGTTAAAAAATGGGCTGATCGTTCTTTTTCCGCATCCACGCCCAAGTTATGGAACTCCCTCCCACCTGAGTTGCGAGCCATCACGGAGCTAAAAGCTTTTAAATCTTGACTAAAAACATTTTTGTTTAAATTGGCTTTTAAGAAACACTTGCTATAAGTATTTATTATTACTGTTTCAATATGTGTGGTTTTACTTGCTTTTAAAGGGTAACATTATCACCAGACCTATGTAAGCGTCAATATATACCTTGATGTTGCAGAAAAAAAAGACCATATATTTTTTTAACCGATTTCCGAACTCTAAATGGTTGAATTTTGGCGAATTAAACGCCTTTCTATTATTCGTTGTGACGTCACATCGGGAAGCAATCCGCCATTTTCTCAAACACCGAGTCAAATCAGCTCTGTTATTTTCCGTTTTCTCGACTGTTTTCCGTACCTTGGAGACATCATGCCTCGTCGGTGTGTTGTCGGAGGGTGTAACAACACGAACAGGGACGGATTCAAGTTGCACCAGTGGCCCAAAGATGCGAAAGTGGCAAGAAATTGGACGTTTGTTCCGCACACTTTACCGACGAAAGCTATGCTACGACAGAGATGGCAAGAATGTGTGGATATCCTGCGACACTCAAAGCAGATGCATTTCCAACGATAAAGTCAAAGAAATCTGCCGCCAGACCCCCGTTGAATATGCCGGAGTGTGTGAGCAATTCAGGGACAAAGGACCTCGGTAGCACGGCAAGCGATGGCGGCAGTTTGTTCCCGCAGACGAGCGAGCTAAACCCCCTGGATGTCTTGGCTCACACCGTCCCTTATGCCACCGAAGATGATCAAGAGAAGAATATCGACCCTAGCTTCCCTGGCCTGCTGACATCAACTCCAAAACTGGACAGATCAGCTTTCAGGAAAAGAGCGCGGATGAGGGTATGTCTACAGAATATATTAATTGATGAAAACTGGGCTGTCTGCACTCTCAAAGTGCATGTTGTTGCCAAATGTATCTCATATGCTGTAAACCTAGTTCATAGTTGTTAGTTTCCTTTAATGCCAAACAAACACATACCAATCGTTGGTTAGAAGGCGATCGCCGAATTCGTCCTCGCTTTCTCCCGTGTCGCTGGCTGTCGTGTCGTTTTCGTCGGTTTCGCTTGCATACGGTTCAAACCGATATGGCTCAATAGCTTCAGTTTCTTCTTCAATTTCGTTTTCGCTACCTGCCTCCACACTACAACCATCCGTTTCAATACATGCGTAATCTGTTGAATCGCTTAAGCCGCTGAAATCCGAGTCTGAATCCGAGCTAATGTCGCTATAGCTTGCTGTTCTTTCCGCCATGTTTGTTTGTGTTGGCATCACTATATGACGTCACAGGAAAATGGACGGGTGATTAAAATCAGGCACTTTGAAGCTTTTTTTAGGGATATTGCGTGATGGGTAAAATTTTGAAAAAAACTTCGAAAAATAAAATAAGCCACTGGGAACTGATTTTTAATGGTTTTAACAATTCTGAAATGGTGATAATGTTCCCCTTTAACTTATTTGTCCTGTAAATCACTTTGTGCACCACTGTGATGTCGTAAGGTGCTATACAAATAAACCTGGATTGATTGAGTAGCTACTTGGGCTAACTTGAGTCTACTGTCTTAAAATCAGGATCCAAGAGTTCTTCTATCTCATTTGGTGTCGTATCTTGTCCAAAATCAACAGGGTTCTCTTTTAGACGTACAACAATAATCCCTTACAATTTCAGCGCTAGGCAGCACGGTGGAAGAGGTGTTAGTGTGTCTGCCTCACAATAAGAAGGTCCTGGGTTCGATCCAGTGCTCGGGATCTTTCTGTGTGGAGTTTGCATGTTCTCCCCGTGACTGCGTGGGTTCCCTCCGGGTACTCCGGCTTCCTCCCACCTCCAAAGACATGCACCTGGGGATAGGTTGATTGGCAACACTAAATTGGCCCTAGTGTGTGAATGTTGTCTGTCTATCTGTGTTAGCCCTGTGATGAGGTGGCGATTTGTCCAGGGTGTACACCGCCTTCCGCCCGATTGTAGCTGAGATAAGCTCCAGCACCCCCCGCGAGCCCGAAAGGGATAAGCGGTAGAAAATGGTCGGATGGAATTTCAGTGCTAATGTTTACCAAGCCAACGAATCCTGGACAATAGCTACCTGGGCTTACTTGTGTCAACTGTCTTTTAAAATCAGGATCCAAGAGTTCTTCCATCTCATTTAGTGTCGGATCTTGTCCAAAATCAACAGGGTTCTCTTTTAGATGTACAACAATAATCCCTTACAATTTCAGTACTAATGTTTACCAAGCCAACGAATCCTGGACAATAGCTACCTGGGCTAACTTGGGTCAATGTCATTTAAAATATATAGGGTTGTTGTTAAGGGACCCTAGAGTTCTTCCAACGCACCTATTGTCTAATCTCGTTCAAAATCAACAAGGTTTTCTCCTAGATGTGCAACAATAATCCCTTGCAGTTTACCAAAGAAGCAAGCCCTTAACAGTACCTATGGGCACCATTCAGAATCAATCGGATTGCTGTTTTAAGGAGTTCAGCAACATCATGTTGTGTGAAATCCCCAAAATCCACATGGTTCCTTTAAAGATATATTGTAAAGTTACAGTCCCTAAAAGTCAAAAAATGGGTTGCAAATTAGAGAGCCGTGTAGCAAGCAACATCATAACTTTTTGGTGGAGGATATTATTCAAAAATAATCTTGGTTTTAAGGATCTTTCAAATCAATAGGATTGTTGTTCCAGGGACCTGAGAGTTTGGTTAGCTCATCTTGTGTTAGAAGTCTTTCAAAATCAGTGAGTGACTAAAAGTTACAGATTAGCTAAAGATCAGAGTTACAAATAAATCAGATACCTCTACCATCTTGTGTGGGATGTCATTCAAAATCAACAGGGTTCTTCCTAAAATATAGAACCATAATCCCTGAAGGTTAGGAGGTCTGGTTGGAAAATCAGACGAGATTGAGCAGTCCGACCTCCAATGTGGGCTACCTGGGCTATCTTGGGTATAGTATCTTCAAAAATGAATAGGATTCTTATCAACTTCCAGATTGGCTAAAGGGGATGAGCGGACGACAGGGGTTTAATACGATGTAGTCACTTCTTAGGGCGTGGATCGGAGCGCAAGGTATTGACAGATGAGTGGTCAGCGGTCCTAGAACCACACTTTGAAGGGCAGCAGACGTCCATGCTGGATCCTAGATGAAACAAGAGTCTGGACTAAGAATAGACCGCAACTGTAAGCTGTGCTCTTGTAGATCCATCGCCTGACTGCTGGCTTTGTGTCCCGCTACCTGTCACCAAGGGCAACCAGTGCACCTGTCTTTCCCTGATCTGGACTCCTTTGGATCCAGTTTTTTCTGTCCTGCTGCTACTTTAGCCGCTCACACCGCCGGCTCATCCTCGTCGATGAAGCTGATGTTCTCCGCGGACGACCGCCCTTCTCCCGCCTCGCCTCGCCGCTCCTGCAGTTCAATTTCCTGCGGGGGAGCGCCGCCCGGCCCCGTCTGCCGGCGCAAGCAAGAGACCGGATTGGGGTGGAAATCGCCGGACTTTCTGCGCCAGCCCGGCGAGTCCAAAGACAAAGGCAGGGAGAAGAGGGAAGTATGGGGGGAGGTGACGGGGGACGCATTGAGGACGAATGAGGAAGGTCTCAAATGGTGGTCACTGGGCGAGGACGCTAGAGATGGCGGCGCAGAACAGTGCGGCGGCCACGGGGCTGAGGGGGTGTCCTGGGAGTTAGACGGCCCTCCCCGGCCAACGCAGCTTGACGGTCGGGACGGGTGGGTGCCCCGGCAGGAGGAAAGAGACGAAGTCGAAGAGAGGGACATGGAGAAGGAGAGTGAAGGTGATGGGGTACTGGACGCCAGGGGCGGGAGTTCCTGCAGCGAGGACATAAACATGGCGGGGGAGGCGTCGGGGCTTCGCAAGATGGGCGATCCTTCAAGAAGTCCATCCTTTGGCGACGTGAGAACGGGAGGGGTGGACGGGGGCGGCGAGGGACGAGTCCTTTTTGGCGAATGAGGAGTCGGGAGAAGGCATCGGGGCAGGTCCGCGCCCTCCATGTCCCCACCGTCCAACAGGGATTGATGAGTGTCGGATCTCTGAGGGGGAGAGTGCGATGTTGTGGTAGGGGCCGCCGCCAGGCTGACGCTCGCGGACAGTCTGCTGGCGCTGCTGGGAGGAGGGGTCAAGTTTGCCACGGCGGCCGCCAAGACTGGCTGTGGCGGTCTTTGGAGGAGGGGTTTGAGCAGGTGCGTCATTTGCTGGAGCTCCTGGCTGAGCTGGGACACTTGTCTGGAGAGGCTGTTCATCTGTGTAAACAAAGAGACATGAGCGCTAATGATGCTGATAGCATGCTGCAAAAGTATTGGGACATGCGGCCATTCAAAAACTACAGGAAGTGAAACCTTCATAGAAAGCAAGTGGACTCAAAACACTTCCCTGAGGAACTCCTCCACTCCAAATTTGTCTGGTTGATTGTATCTTTGGATGGATGTTGCAGTGACAGTACACTAATTAACGCACGTGTTATACTGTACACAATACACTATATGAGCAAAAGTATTGGGACATGCGGCCATTCAAAAACTACAGGAAGTGAAATCTTCATAGAAAGCAAGTGGACTGAAAACACTTCCCTGAGGAACTCCTCCACTCCAAATTTGTGTCTGGCTGATTGTATCTTTGGATGGATGTTGCAGTGACATTATACCAATTAACGCAGGTGTTATACTGTACACTATACACTTAATGGGCAAAAGTATTGGGACATGCGGCCATTAAAACTGCAGGAAGTGCAATCATAATAAAATACAAATGGAATGAAAACACTGGCTGATCGTAACTTTGGATGGACTTTGTTGTCATTATGCAAAATATTGAATGTGTTATACACACAATACAATAAATGGGCAAAATTGTTGAGACATGCGGCCATCGAAACTACAAGTTTTTAGAAAAACCTTTTTAAGGACGACAAATGGACTGAAAACACTTCCCTGAGGAACTCCTTGATGCAAAATGTGTGTCTGGCTGATTGTAACTTTTGAATGATGTTGCAGTGATTTTACACAAAATAATAATAAATGTTGTACACACTATCCACTGAATTAGCAAAAGTATTGGGACATGCGGCCATTCAAAAACTACAGGAAGTGAAACCTTCATAGAAAGCAAGTGGACTCAAAACACTTCCCTGAGGAACTCCTCCACTACAAATTTGTGTCTGGCTGATTGTATCTTTGGATGGATGTTGCAGTGACAGTACACAAATTAACGCACGTGTTATACTGTACACAATACACTATATGGGCAAAAGTATTGGGACATGCGGCCATTCAAAAACTACAGGAAGTGAAATCTTCATAGAAAGCAAGTGGACTCAAAACACTTCCCTGAGGAACTCCTCCACTCCAAATTTGTGTCTGGCTGATTGTATCTTTGGATGGATGTTGCAGTGACATTACACCAATTAATGCAGGTGTTATACTGTACACTATACACTTAATGGGCAAAAGTATTGGGACATGCGGCCATTAAAACTGCAGGAAGTGCAATCATAATAAAATACAAATGGACTGAAAACACTTCAAATGCGTGTCTGGCTGATTGTAACTTTGGATGGACTTTGGTGTCATTATGAAAGTATTGAATGTGTTATACACACAATACAATAAATGGGCAAAATTGTTGAGACATGCGGCCATCGAAACTACAAGTTTTTAGAAAAACATTTTTAAGGACGACAAATGGACTGAAAACACTTCCCTGAGGAACTCCTTGATGCAAAATGTGTGTCTGGCTGATTGTAACTTTTGAATGATGTTGCAGTGATTTTACACAAAATAATAATAAGTGTTGTACACACTATCCACTGAATTAGCAAAAGTATTGGGACATGTCGCCATCCAAACGACAGGAAGTGAAACCTTCAATGAAAATGAATGGACTGAAAACACGTCCTTGAGGAATTCATCAATGCAAAATGTGTGTATGGCTGATTGGTTCTTCGGATGGACGTTGCAGTGACATTACACAAAATAACACACGTGTTATGTACTGTACACACTAAATGGGCAAAAGTATTGGGACATGCCGCCTTTTAAACAGAAAACAAATGGACTGAAAACACTTCCCTGAGGGACTCCTCAACTCAAAATTTGTATCTGGCTGATTGTACCTTGAGATGGATGTTGGTGTGTCATGAAACATATTGTTTGTGTTGTACATATTATGCAATAAATGGGCAAAAGTATTTGGACATCCAGCTATTCATACTACAGGAAGTGCAATTTTTGGGGGGGTTTTAAATGGACTGAAAACACTTCCCTGAGGAACTCCTCTACTTTAAAATATTGTGTCTGGCTGATTGCATCATTGGATTGATGTTGGTGTATAATTAGGCAAACTATTGCACATGATATACACAAGTGTTTTTCAACCACTGTGCCGCGGCACACTAGTGTGCCGTAAGATACAGTCTGGAGATTATCTAATTTCACCTATTTGTGTTAAAAATATTTTTTGCAAACCAGTAATTATAGTCTGAAAATGATGTGTTGTTGTTGAGTGTCTGTGCTGTCAAGAGCTCGGCAGAGTAACCGTGTAATACTCTTCCATATCAGTAGGTGGCAGCCGGTAGCTAATTGCTTTGTAGATGTCGGAAACAGCGGGAGGCAGTGTACAGGTAAAAATGTGTCTAATGCTTAAACCAAAAATAAACAAAAGGTGAGTGCCCCTAAGAAAAGGCATTGAAGCTTAGGGAAGGCTATGCAGAACGACATCAAACCTGAACTGGCTACAAAGTAAACAAAAACAGAATGCTGGACGACAGCAAAAACTTACTGTGGAGCAAAGACGGCGTCCACAAAGTACATCCGAACATGACATGACAATCAACAATGTCCCCACAAAGAAGGATAACAACAACTGAAATATTCTTGATTGCTAAAATGAAAGTAGATGCGGGAAATATCGCTCAAAAGAAGACAGGAAACTGCTACAGGAAAATACCGAAAAAAGAGAAAAAGCCACCAAAATAGGAGCGCAAGACAAGAACTAAAACACTACACACAGGAAAACAGCAAAAAACTCTAAATAAGTCACGATGTGATGTGACAGGTGGTGACAGTACACCTACTTTGAGACAAGAGCTATAGTGATGCATGCTTGGTTATGCTTTAAAGTCATATCCAACAATTGCGACAACGACTTTTTACTGTCAACTGAGTTTCGTTTTTTAATGATTTCTGCTGGTGGTGTGCCTTCGTATTTTTTCAACGCAAAAAATGTGCCTTGGCTCAAAAAAGGTTGAAAAACACTGATATACCGTATTTTTCGGAGTATAAGTCGCACCGGAGTATAAGTCGCACCTGCCGAAAATGCATAATAAAGAAGGAAAAAATATGAAAAAAACTGCAACTTATAGTCCGAAAAATACGGTACACACTATACCAGGGGTCGGCAACCCAAAATGTTGAAAGAGCCATATTGGACCAAAAATACAAAAACAAATCTGTCTGGAGCCGCAACAAATTAAAAGCCATATTACATACAGATAGTGTGTCATGAGATATACATTGAATTAAGATGACTTAAAGGAAACTAAATGACCTCAAATATAGCTACAAATGAGGCATAATGATGCAATATGTACATATAGCTAGCCTAAATAGCATGTTAGCATCGATTAGCTTGCAGTCTTGCAGTGACCAAATATGTCTGATTAGCACTCCACACAAGTCAATAATATCAACAAAACTCACCTTTGTGCATTCATGCACAACGTTAAAAGTTTGGTGGACAAAATGAGACAGAAAAAGAAGTGGCATAAAACACGTCCTCGAAAGTCGGAGAAAGTTATACATGTAAACAAACTACGGTGAGTTCAAGGACCGCCAAAATTAGTAGGACAAAACGGCGCTCGCCAAATACTCGAATCAGTGAAGCATGTTTAATATAAACAGTGTGCTTTGTAACAATTAGGGAGGTTTGTGTCATGTTTGTCCTCCTACAGAAACCATATTAAAACAAAAAATATATTTTTTTCCCCTCATCTTTTTCCATTTTTCATACATTTTTGAAAAAGCTCCAGAGAGCCACTAGGGCGGCGCTAAAGAGCCGCATGCGGCTCTAGAGCCGCGGGTTGCCGATCCCTGCACTATACACTAAATGAGCAAAAGTATTGGGACATGCGACCATTGAAACTACAGGAAGTGCAATTGTTATAGAAACCAAATGGCTGAGGAACTCAGCTAAAAAAAGGTGTGTCCGAGCTATTTTCTAAAGTGTGTTTATAAGAGGAGGAGTTAGAATTTACCTTCAACTCCTAATTAATTAATTTATTGATTAAGACGCGGAGGGTAGTAGGCCCAACTTCTCAGGTGGATTGTGGTCTTTGCAGGACTTCTACATCCTCAGAAACACAGCATCCTTTTTTTTGGTTTTGTTATGCCACTTATGGAAATGTGGCTGCAGTTTCTGAATGGTTCTTTATGTTCCTACTGCATGGAGAGCCTAGATTCATAACTACAGCAACAACTCACCTCCTCTGTCAACTTGTACACACTCTGCTTGATCTCGCACGACTCCCGGCTGCCTACACACACACACACACACACACACACACACACACACACACATACAAGGTGTTATGCTATCAATCCTCTAAAGACCGTGTGGTTGTTTAGGTACTGTAGTTGTTACCTGGATACGGGGAGGGTGGGGCTGCAGGTGACATGCTTGGGCTGAACTCAAACTTCTGGGATGATATGGAACTGTTCTCCGTCTCGATGCCGTCCACAAACCTGCAGCGGGTACATGAAAAAGGGAGCGTTATTAACACACACACGGCGGACACAAGCACGTCACGACAGCTTTGAAGTTTTGAATGGCTAAAAATGGCTTGTGAAAGGCTTGATTACACTCTATGAGAGAGCTACCGATACAAAACGCCTGATTACTGCTACGTTTTTCTACCGCCAAATGGTACATGGGGGACATTTGTCATTTAGCGTCCATGCCCGTCACAGAAGGTGAGGTCAGCACGTTGCCTAGCGTTCTGTGCTAATCTATTCATGAAGCGCTAAATTAGAGCGTTTTGCTCTCCTTCCTCTTTACCCATCAAACAATTATCCGTTTGCTTCACTGCCGCCATCAATGATGACTTGGTGCATCATGGGAAAAACGGAAGCAGTCCACAGGCCTACAGTAACATAATCATTTAGACACAAGTTAGACTGTAGTGCTTTCAGTACAAGTTTGATTGATTGAAAGTGTATGCAATGCACTGCAGCCTTTTGGGTTGCCATGGAAACCAGACTCTTGTATTTTGCCTCATCAGCTGCAGTGTGAGTTGCTCAGTGGGGTTTTTTTTTTTAAATAGATGTCAGCCCGTTTACATGAACGTGTGTTTTACCTAGGGCTGAGCTCGGGGGGCGCGCCGCAGAAGCTGACCACGGGTATCTGCAGGGTGGCGGGACGGGGCTGATCAGCAGGCGCGCGGAAGGGCCTGGGCGGCAGCAGCGGGGAGCGCAGCGGAGAGTTGAGCCCCCTGCTGAGGCGCAGCGGGGAGCGGGGCGCGCGGGACACCGACTTCTGCTCCTCGTCGCCCTCCTCGTCCTCCCGGATGGAGGGAAGCTTCTTCACCAGGCCGCCGTTGCTCTCCCAGTCCGCCTGACACACACACACACACACAGAGGTCCGGTTGGTAAAAGTGTACGGCGAGTGATAGCTCACCTCGGGAACAAAGTACTCATGTACTGATTTGATAAACAGCATGTCATTATTAGCTGGGGCCAGTAGGTGGCAGACAAGCACCGCTTTACCCTGTACAGAGTTGGCCATTTCATATAAACGCTCACCAGCCACAACATTAGGTACACCCGCACTATCCAATGCAAGGAAAATACTGCCTTTACTCAGTGGCCTAGTGGTTAGAGTGTCCATCCTGAGATCGGTAGGTTGGGAGTTCAAACCCCGGCCGAGTCATACCAAAGACTATAAAAATGGGACCCATTACCTCCCTGCTTGGCACTCAGCATCAAGGGTTGGAATTGGGGGTTAAATCACCAAAATGATTCCCGGGCGCGGCCACCGCTGCTGCCCACTGCTCCCCTCACCTCCCAGGGGGTGATCAAGGGTGATGGGTCAAATGCAGAGAATAATTTCGCCACACCTAGTGTGTGTGTGACAATCATTGGTACTTTAACTTTAACTTTAAAGATGGAACGATGCTCATCTTCAGTTTTTTTCCCCACAAATAATAATAATAACAGTAATTATAATAGTTCCTGGAGTTTGAGTTGAGTTGAGTTTGAGTTTATTTGGAACATGCAAGCATACAACATGATGCATCACAATCTCCAGTTTCTCTTTTCAAAATGTTCGAAAAGGAGTAGGAAGAAGCAGAGCTTATTTAATCCTACCCCTTTTCTTTTACATAACAGTCGCTAAAACGTTTGTTCACTTCCTGTTCTCAATTTATTCACAATATACTCCATAAGTAATCACAATAAAAATAAATAAATAAATAATAATTGGTGAAGTAAGTTACATTTCATATGATGAGATAAGTAAGATTATTTTGAGAGTGAAAGAATGGATGAATTAAATAAATTCAGAATGTTTATCATGGTTCTTCTTCTTTGTACTTTGTAAACACTTTAAGTTTGAAGAGTTTCTTGAAGTGGATCATATTAGTACATTGTTTGATTGCTTTGCTTAATCCATTCCATAATTTAATTCCACATACTGATATACTGAAGGTCTTAAGTGTTGTACGTGCATACAAATGTTTTAAATTATATTTCTCTCTAAGATTATATTTCTCCTCTTTTTTTGAGAATAATTGTTGTATATTCTTGGGTAGCAGGTTATAGTTTGCTTTGTGTATAATTTTAGCTGTTTGCAAATTCACTATGTCGTGGAATTTCAGTATCTTTGATTCAATAAATAAAGGGTTTGTATGTTCTCTATATCCAACATTATGTATTATTCTAACTGATCTTTTTTGTAACACCGTTAATGAATGAAGTGTACTTTTGGAATTATTTCCCCATATTTCTACACAGTAACTCAGATATGGTAACACTAGTGAGCAGTAGAGAATATGGAGTGATTTTTTTGTCTAGAACATGTTTTGCTTTATTCATTATTGACGTGTTTCTTGCTACTTTATGTTGTATATTTTTTACGTGAGATTTCCAGTTCAATTTATCATCAATCATTATATCTAGAAATTTGGTTTCATTTACTCTTTCAATTTCTATTCCGTCTATTTGTATTTGTGTTTGACTTTCTCTTCTACTGTTACCAAATAGCTTTTTAATTTGTTAATTTCTTCTGTTATTATTTGTAGTATCTTCTGTGTGTTCTCTCCTGAACAAAACGCTGTTGTATCATCCGCAAATAATACTAACTTTAAATCTTTTGTAACTTTACAAATGTCATTTATATAGAGATTGAATAATTTAGGTCCTAGTATTGATCCCTGAGGTACACCACAGGATATATTTAGCGTTGCAGACGTGTGTTCGCCTAGCTTCACGTATTGTTTCCTGTTCATTAGATAACTTCTTATCCAGTTTAAGACTAACCCTCTGATGCCATATCGTTGTAGTTTTTTGATTAGTACCGCAAAGAAAAAAGAAAATAATAGTTAAGCAGTAAGTTAAAATAATAATAGTTGATACAGTAAAATATATTAATTAGTAGGTGTGTGGGAAAAAATGTATTCGAATTCGAATCGTGATTCTCACGTTGTGCGATACAGAATCGATTCTCATTTTTAAAAAAATAGTTGTTTTTTATTTTTTTTTTAATTTTTTAATTTTTATTTTTTTAAATTAATCAATCCAACAAAACAATACACAGCAGTACCATAACAATGCAATCCAATTCAATTCCAAAACCAAACCCGAGCAACACTCAGAACTGTAACAAACAGAGCAATTGAGAGGAGATACAAACACGACACAGAACAAACCAAACGTAGTGAAACAAAAATGAATATTATCAACAACAGTATCAATATTAGTTACAATTTCAACATAGCAGTGATTAAAGATCCCTCATTGACATTATCATTAGACATTTATAAATTAAAAATTAAAAAAAGAACAATAGTGTCACAGTGGCTTACACTTGCATCGCATCTCATAAGCTTGACAACACACTGTGTCCAATATTTTCACAAAGATAAAATAAGTCATATTTTTGCTTCATTTAATAGTTAAAACTAATTTACATTATTGCAATCAGTTGATAAAACATTGTCCTTTACAACTATAAAAGCTTTTTACAAAAATCTACGACTGCTTGCATGTCAGCAGACTGGGGTAGATCCTGCTGAAATTATATGTATTGAATGAATAGAGAATCCTTTTGAATCGAAAATATCGTTTTTGAATCGAGAATCGCGTTGAATCGAAAAAAATCGATTTTGAATCAAATCGTGACCCCAAGAATCGATATTGAATCGAATCGTGGGACACCCTAAGATTCGCAGCCCTAATAATTAGGAATAATCATAAACAGACTAAAACATAGCACAATGAGACAGTTCTTTTTGTATGTAGATTATGATAAAAATACACATGAGAAAAAAGATCACTACATATCCATTCAGTTTTCAAAATAAGCAATATATATGGAAAAAATCCCGCCGGTCCTATCGGGCACTGATTCATATAAATCCAACGCTGCTATGTTACGGTATCTGGGTTGCACGTGACGTCACGCCGGGTCGCCGACTCAGCCGCTTATTTGCACTTCGGCACTTGGCGATCACTCCAGCGGCACTGAGAGCGGACTCAGCCAAATTACCTCTAGGTAACGTTGCAATTTTCATTGCCAACAACGTAAGTACCGTATTTTTCGGACTATAAGTCGCAGTTTTTTTCATAGTTTGGCCGGCCGGGGGTGCGACTTATACTCAGAAGCGACTTATGTGTGAAATTATTAACACATTAGCGTAAAGTATCAAATAATATTATTTATCTCATTCACGTAAGAGACTAGACGTATAAGATTTCATGGGATTTAGCGATTAGGAGTGACAGATTGTTTGGTAAACGTATAGCATGTTCTATATGTTATAGTTATTTGAATGACTCTTACCATAATATGTTACGTTAACATACCAGTTGGTTATTTATGCCTCATATAACGTACACTTATTCAGCCTGTTGTTCACTATTCTTTATTTATTTTAAATTGCCTTTCAAATGTCTATTCTTGCTGTTGGCTTTTATCAAATACATTTCCCCAAAAAATGCGACTTATACTCCAGTGCGACTTATATATGTTTTTTTTCCTTCTTTATTATGCATTTTCGGCCGGTGCGACTTATACTCCGAAAAATACGGTAACGTAAAGCTCCACTTTTTCCCCAAAATGTACTAGCTTAAAGCTAATATACATTGGCCTTGCTATTGACATGCTACAAATTAGCATTAGCGGTTTTACATGGCGATTTTAACACCTCCACATTCGTTAATGAAAACTACAATTAATATGCACGTTACAATCAAACAGCTGGTGTGTAATAAGTACAATACTTTCAGTATTAACACTTTTTAGGGCACAACAAAAAACACACCATAAACTATACACTACTGCCATCTAACTGTAATTGCAACTTAATGTCATACCTGCAAATGACAATATGATGACAATAAAACAAGATATAACAACTGGACAGCAGTTATTATAATTAGCTCATTTTTAAGTGATATCTTTACCAAAAACATTCGTATCATTCAGTATCGGTATCGATTCCCAGGTAGAATTGGTACCGTATCGGATCAAATGTGAAAGGTATCCACTCCTAATGTTGTATATTTGTAGAATAAAAAAACTATTAAAAAAAAATATGAATAATAATATGAAATAGATATTTACAAATAGTAATATTTAATGTATTAGCTTAATACAACAAAAAATAAAACACATAAAGTACTAATGATTGTCACACACACACGAGATGTGGTGAAATTTGTCCTCTGCATTTGACCTATCCCCTTGTTCACCCCCTGGGAGGTGAAGGGAGCAGTGAGCAGCAGCGGTGGCCGCGCCCAGGAAACATTTTTGGTGATTTAACCCCCAATTCCAACCCTTGATGCTGAGTGCCAAGCAGGGAGGTAACGGGTCCCATTTTTATAGTCTTTGGTATTACTCGGCCGGGGTTTGAACTCACAACCTACCGATCTCAGGGCGGACACTCTAACCACTAGGCCACTGAGTAGGTGGCCTAGTACATGTCAAATATTACAAATACATTTTTGTTTATTGCCTTTTTTAACTTTATTTACTTTTTTAATTTTTTTTATTAAATGTGATCAAATTAGTTTTCTTTATATTTTGACTTTATCAGATTGCGCAGTTTCCCCCCCCCCAATTTGGCACTACTGGGACAAGCGGTAGAAAATGGATGGATGGTTACACTGGAAGTGTATTATGTTGAAAAAAACTTAAATAATTTAGCTTTACAAATGTTTTGCTTGAGAACAATAAAATGTCTTGTACTTGAAAATAGAAATAATAATTGCATTCCATATCTCATCACGCACACATCTACTCATTTGCATATCTCCTTCCTCATCCTCATCTTTGCCTGCTCAGCATTCTCTTCTTCACTCCCCCCTCCTCCACCCTCCCACCCCTCCCCAACCCCCTTCCCTTCTTGCTCCTGTGGCACCATCATTTATTTTTAGCTCCCCTTGTTCTAATTTTAGCTCGCAGCTCCAGAGGCGTCTGAGGGACCCTGCATGTGCGATGCGGGGGCGCGATGGAGTGTGCGCTCGCCTGACGGTTGGCGTGCCAGTCGTGTGTCTGCATAATGCCGCTGTGCGCACTAATGTAAGTGCACGTGCGCGTGCATATACAGCACGTATTATACAGGAGGGTGTGCACTTGGCTTTCTGTCTATGTCCTTGACTTCTCTGCATCAGAAGTCTCAAATGAGTCCTGTCCTCCATCACACACTCATCCATATACAGTACATCTATACTACATACATTCATTACACTCTCATCCATCCATACATACACATCCATCCACTCACTCCTCCATCCAAGCATATATACATCCACATAAATGTACACCCTTACCATACATCCCCTCACCTCATCCATCCATCCATACTGTGTATATTGTAAAAATATACACTTCAACCAACTAATATCTCCATCAACCAACCAACACACATATTTCCATCCATCCACACTGCAAAAACTGAAAACTAAGTAAGATTGAATACCTCAAATAAGGGTGATATTTGCTTATTTTCTGTCTAATAAGATAATTCTTCTCACTAAGCAGATTTTATGTTAGTCTTTTACTTGTTTTAAGGGTTTGGGTCCTAAATGATCTCAGTAAGATATTACAGCTTGTTGCTGAGATTTGATGACCTATATTGAGTAAAACATGCTTGAAACTAGAATATCAAGTGTTGCAAAGCTGTGTCATCAACACTCACAAGTATAAAACTACTTTTTTAAAGTAATCATTTCTTATTTCAAGCATGAAAGACAATTGTGTCTTATAATTAAAACGGATGACGGCCAAATGGACTTTGCTGTTTTATTTTCAATGAAACAATAGAAAATATGTACTCATATAGTAGTACAGTTGGCACAGTACAGTAAACTGACAGTTAATATTTAAACATTTAACATGTGACATTTCAAACAATTTTGAACAGAAATAGTTCATGCACAATCAGATAAATTCCTCAAAATTACAATTAAAACATTTTTGGCCGGGGGCCGGGCTGTATATATGTGCACTAATTGACTGGAAGAGCACGCACTTGGCGTGATGATGTCATGTTATCAATGGAAAAATGCATTTTTAGACCATATGATTTGCCTGAGCGGCTAGGAGACCCCGAGAGTAACAAGCGGTTGCCTTGTTGCCTTTCCATTAAGAACAATAAATTAGTTTTTAGTATAAGTTTGCTGGTTTCAAGAAATGTAATGCCGAGCGCATGTCATTATGTCAAGATAATAATAATAATAATAATAACTGGGCTTTATATAGCGCTTTTCTAAGTACCCAAAGTCGCTTTACATGTAGAACCCATCAATCATTCACACCTGGTGGTGGTAAGCTACTTTCATAGCCACAGCTGCCCTGGGGTAGACTGACGGAAGCGTGGCTGCAATTTGCGCCAACGGCCCCTCCGACCACCACCTATCATTCATCAGTCAATTCACCGGTGTGAGTGGCACCGGGGGCAAAGGGTGAAGTGTCCCGCCCACGGACACAACGGCAGCAAATTTTGGATGGTAAGAGGCGGGGAGCGAACCTGCAACCCTCAGGTTTCTGGCACGGTTGCTCTACCCACTACGCCATGCCGCCCCATAATGGCACTAGCATTTACTTCATTTAAGAATATTTTTCAGCATATTGAGCAAAAAGTTCTCTTTTTTTTCTACCAAGAAAAGTGCACTTATTAGTGAGAATATACTTATTTTAGGGTTCATTGAGGTTAGCTAATTTTACTTGTTTTGGAAAGTCTTGACAAGCCAAATTTTCTTGTTCTATTGGCAGATAATTTTGCTTAGTTCAAATAAAATACCCCTCATTTTTGTATTTTTTTTTTCTTGTTTTTGAACACTGACTTTTTGCAGTGCACTCACTCATACATACTGTATATATTGTACATCCATCCATGTAGCCCCCACTCATCCATCCATACATATGTACATCCATCCATCCATATGTATAGTCATCCATACATCCATCCACTTACTTATACGTATAAACATCCATCCATACATTCCCCACTTATCCAGATATGTATGTACATCAATCCATGCATCCCCCACTCATCCACCCATATAAATGTACATCCATCTATGCATCCCCCACACTAATCGATTCATACATATGTATGTACATCCATCTATTCATTCCCCACTCATGCATTCATCCACATATACATCCATTCATGCACCTCCACTAATCCACCCATACATGTGTACATCCATCCAGCCATCAATATATACAACCATCCATGCGTCCTGCTACTCATCCATCCATCCACTCACTCACTTAAACATATATACATCCATCCATCCAGTCTCCACCTATCCATTCATACATACATTCATCCATGCCCCCCACCACTCATCCATTTCTGCATCCCCACTCATCCATCCATCCATGTACACATTCATCTGTCCATCCATCCATACACCAGTTCACTCATCCAGCCATAAAGTATGTATGTAGGCCTACATCACCCAATCATCTCTCCACTCATCCATCCATACTATTCTTTCTGTCTTGCCTCTGGTGAGGGTGGTCGCATTTTTTCCGCTTCCTCTTCTCCCAGCTTGCTCTCTTTGTTTTTGTCTTGTCTGAACTTTTTTGAAGCCTCTTTCTTTGCGCTGTCCTCAAATTTAAAGATCAGACATGGAAATGATCAGCTGGACTCTCGACGCAATTGACAAAATCTTTTCGACGAGGAAAAGAGGTTCGGGGGAGCCTGGCTGCCCTGATGGAACCATTGCTGCGGGGTACGTGAGAGATTCCTGGGATAAATGGAGAATCATGTGCCTCTCAGTCCTTTCCATCGAGGACGTGGAAGACATCTACCTATTAGGAACCGTGATCGCGGGGCACCTGCTGATTGGGCTGGGCATTGCTCTGGTGTATCGTCAAATTCGTAAGACGATGGCAGCCACTCAAGGAGCCCAAAGGCTGTTCGTCCCAATGGATGGTTTGGGCAGGGCTGTGGGAACACAGACTGTGGCAATTTCTGAACTGAATCGCAAGATGGATCACATCATGGAAAAGCTTGCTGAAAAGGAAAATTGAATTTGAGAGCACCCAGCATGGACGAATAGAACAGACAAGTCATTGTTTTGTCTGCACGCGGAAAACAAACATCCTAATCTACGATTTGACTCCCTCGAATGGCCTTGACGCTGTAGAAACAGGACCAGGTTGTTCTGAAAAACACACCCGAGGACACCTCAATGATGGACGCTTTTGACCTCCCTCCCTCCTCAACAACACCTGGAGTCGAACTTTTGCAGATCGGCCTCAGTCTATAAAAAACATTACATCATCACAACCAAGACAATTGGGCACACACACCCCCTCCCACCTCTTCACCACCGCTTGTTTCCCCTCGGGGTGATGGTCGGATGGCAGCGCTTCATAGCAGCGGTCGCCTTCCAGGGCGCCAACTAAATGTAACGTGTTTATGTGCGCATTGCATGGAGGTTTTTTCCCACTCCAGACTAGGCCCCCTTAGGAGCCCAGTCTAGATTGTATTTTTTTTACTCATCTTTTTCCCCAGAGTTTTACCTTTTTCCCATCTTTTTACAGGGCGCCTTGTGGCGACCCATCAGCGTTCCTGTTCTGTAACCCTGTACACTGTTTGTTTGTCTCATCTTGAACGGGTTTGTGCTGAAAACAAAGTTTCGCTGCACTTGTGCAATGACAATAAAGACCTATCTATCTATCTATACAGTATGTATATCCATCCACATGTCCACCCACTCTTCTCTCATCTGTCAACACAGTACATCCGTACATACACCCAGCCACTCATCTAACTACCAACACAAAGCACGCACACATACACACACACACACATACCCATAAAGTATTCATCCATCCACCCACTCATCAGTCAGCACAAACAACCGTTCAGCAATGCGCTGATGCGTCCATCCATCCTTCCATGCATCCAGCAAAGATAATGAGTGTTGTTGTGTTGAACATGACCAGCCGTGCTGCTGAGTGTGCATAAACAACACACTCAGCTGTCCTCCACATGCGTCCTGGTGGACAACCGCTCATTCATGTCAAGTGTGTGTGAGTTGGATTTAAAAAAGCACTGCAGTAGAAAACAAAGCTAGTCAACATGCACGCTCTTCTTCCTCCTCTTCCTCCTCCTCCGCGGCTGGCTGGTCTATTTTTACCCGCCGTGATCCAATCTTAGCAGCAGCTGCAGGGGACACAGCCAGCACGGGAGAGCCCGTGCTTCCCCCTCCTCCCCCCGCTCTATTTTTAGCAGCGGGGCGGCTTCAAACAGCAGCACTGAGCTATTCTGGGCTCCCAGCGCTCAATGCCGCCGCACCCGCTACTCTGTTTGTGTGTCTGACTGCACTCCGCGCTGTCAACATCAGCGCGTGTGTGTAGTAGAGTCACGTTAGCCAGGTCATGCTCGTCCAACAAAGAGGCCTCCTCTTAAGGTGAGCATCACCTGAGGCTTTTATTTTGCATGTGGGAGGGAGGCTGCACGTGGAGGTGTGCCATTGTGCATTCCTGGGCACACACCTTCCGCATAACAACACTCCCGAAGCACGTGTCACTCTAATCCATACTTGCCAACCCTCCCGGATTTTCCGGGAGACTCCCGAAATTCAGCGCCTCTCCCGAAAACCTCCCGGGACAAATTTTCTCCCAAAAATGTCCCGAAATTCAGGCGGAGCTGGAGGCCACGCCCCCTCCAGCTCCATGCGGACCTGAGTGACGTGTTGACAACCTGTTCACACGTCCGCTTTCCCACAATTTAAACAGCTAATGATCGAGGGCGAGTTCTTGGTTTCTTATGTGGGTTTATTGTACGGCAGTTTCATTAACGTCCTCCCAGCGCGGTAACAACACACAACAACAGCATTTCGTCTACGTAAAGCAGTTCGTCTGCCGTAAACAGCAATGTTGTGACACTTTTAAACAGGACAATACTGCCATCTACTGTACATGCATATGTGACCCACCCATAATGTGTCACATTTTTGTGTTGATTTATTTATTTTATTTTGTGGTTTGAATTCATTTTTGGAGCGGTCATTCCACATTTATCAGTATTCACATTGGTCAGTAGGGGGCAGTAGGGCGTTTCTTCCCAATTGAATGCTATCACCTGCAGACCGGAAGTGTCTTGTCATTCTGATGAGCGCGACCAGTCTGTGAACAATTGAAACGTCCTGTGTGCTTTTTCCTCCTGTATAACAGGTTAGTTTTGGTGAATCAACTCACTGAATAAAATCCATGTGATCTTTATAAGTTTAAGTACACATTCTGATGGTGGAGCCTAACTCTAAAGTGTTTGTGAGTTGTAGTTGGTATTTGTGAATGAATCCAGTGCACAGCTGCAGTAATCAATACAAAATGGCGACTTGAGTACGCAATGTTTATATAGGAACTTCTGATCCTAATTCAGACTACCAAATTAGAGCTCCCGTTTTCTTATTGATTTTATAATGTATATTTGTATAATGTGTGTGTTCTGGAATAGTGACAGAGAATAGAACAAGGATGGACAATTCAACCCTTAACTCAACAATTAGTAGATGAGTGTTATGTGTGTGTTTATGTGTAAATAAATGAACACTGAAATTCAAGTATTTCTTTTATTTATTTATATATATATATATATATATAAATAAATAATAATTTATTATATATATATATATGTAATAAAATATATATATAGCTAGAATTCACTGAAAGTCAAATATTTTTTATATATATATATCTTAACCACGCCCCCCACCCCACCCCTGACCAAGCCCCCCACCCCCCACCCCCACCTCCCGAAATCGGAGGTCTCAAGGTTGGCAAGTATGCTCTAATCACATCTGTACACCTCACTATTTGGCATCATTGTGACCGCCAGTGTTGGGACTAACACGTTACTGTAACGCCGTTAGTTTCGGCGGTAACTAGTAATCTAACGCGTTATTTTTTATATTCAGTAACTAAGTTACCGTTACTACATGATGCGTTACTGCGTTATTTTTTATGTAGTATCGGCTAGAAACAGAAGATGTGAGTGTGTTTTATTGGAGCGCTGCGGTGTCGTCCTGCTGTGTCACAAGGAAAAGAAAAGGCGTGCTTTGTGTGCGTGGGGCCATAGTTGAGGGGCGCAGGGGAGACGTTCCTCCAGGGCCTATGTACTTCGGGGCTAACAACCTTCACTTTACCCGGAAGTGGGTCTTTACAGCTGAGGGTGAATGACGAGGCCAGCGGTTTGTTGCAACTTTGTGACTTTATTGGACGCAGCCATCCACCAAGCTAGAGCACCTGCACGCACTCACGGTCGCCGTTCCCTCACCTCTCTCGCCCACTCACTCACTGACGTCACTCACCTCACATGCTGTCATATCTTAAAGGGCCACACACACACACACGCTACTTTCATAACAACTAACAAGACATAATGGCAAAGCCAGAAGTCGAGTTTCTTAGCATGGAGACATTCTCAATACTTTTCTTTTGTCGAGCACAAATAAAATAACATTTTAGTTAAATGTAAGTTTTGTCTTGGATCACAGATCTTATCTACTTAAAGTTAAAGTGCCATTATGTTGCAGCTATTTAAAATAGTTTTGTCAATTTGTTCTGGCCTGAAATAAATTGGCCCTTTGAAACATATCTTTGTCTTTGTGTGTTGTATGTAGACCACATTGCTTTCTGAGTTCAGTGATGCAAATGCATGTCAAGTTGATCAACAGATTGTATTATTCTCCAGTGCAATAACAGTACTGACATGAAGGCTAAAAAGGCATTAATGGGAGCCTTAAAAAAAAAAAAGAAAAAAAAAAGAAGTAACTAAATAGTTACTTTTCACAGTATCGCATTACTTTTTGGTGTAAGTAACTGAGTTAGTAACTGAGTTACTTTTGAAATAAAGTAACTAGTAACTGTAACTAGTTACTGGTTTTCAGTAACCAACCCAACACTGGTGACTGCGGACATAAACTACATGAGCGAATGCAAACTAAACCGCACTCTAAGATTGTCCAACATGTATTTCGATACTTTTCAAAATAAAAGAGGACCACAAAAAATGTAATTATTGGCTTCATTTTAACATAACATCTTATGATGCATTAAAGTTAAAGTACCATTGATAGTCACAAACACACTAGGCGTGGTGAAATTACTCTCTGCGTTTGACCCATCCCCTTGTTCCACCCCCTGGGAGGTGAAGGGAGTAGTGATCAGCAGCGGCGGCCGCGCCCGGGAATCATTTTTGGTGATTTAACCCCGAATTCCAACCCTTGATGCTGAGTGCCAAGCAGGGAGGTAATGGGTTCCATTTTTATAGTCTTTGGTATGACTCGGCCGGGGTTTGAACGCATGACCTACCGATCTCAGGGCGGACACTCTAACCACAAGGCTACTGAGCAGGTCAAACATATGTTTCTTATTGCACTCAAAAAATAGTTTTGTCATAAGATAAGATAGAGAACATATCTACTCTTTTAGTAGTAAGTAAGCAAACAAAGGCTCTTAATTTGTCTGTACGTTAATGTTAAATCTTACTAGTGAAAAGTAATCCCCGATTCCTATTTTCAACAGTCCGCTCATTTGAGCAGGAAAATGCTGAACACCAGCCCGGCATCTTTGTTTTCTACCTGTCAACTGTCAGTTTAGGCTGCTCGCCGGCTCCTCATCACCACTTCAAGATGGTGGCCGAATTTTTCGCGTCACAGCAGCCAATGCTGCGTCTACTTATAAGATGTCTATGGTTATAACGTCACGGCAATCTGTTGCGTCCACTGCAGTTCGCTACCTTATTCATACTTTTTGTCAAGTGATTTTTTTTTAAGCAGGGTTGCATGATGTACCAACACATAACGTTACGTTAGTCAATGTATCACACACAGTAACGTAACGTTAGACGGCGGTCAGCAGCACCGCGCATTTTAGCCACCTACAAAAAGACAAACATAGTCAAATAAAAGTCAGTTAAAATGTACACTATATTAACAATATGTGTACATTTTGCATAGGGCCCTGACATCTAAAAAGTACAACTCTGTTCATTGTTATGTTCACGTATTTGTTATGTTTTTCATGTGTACGCACACATCAACACACATACAGTACGAGATGAGATCAATAAGATAAGGTAAGAACAGGATAGAAACTGCTGGGTGTATATTGTAACGTCCCGGAAGAGTTAGTGCTGCAAGGGGTTCTGGGTATTTGTTCTGTTGTGTTTATGTTATGTTACGGTGCGGATGTTCTCCCAAAATGTGTTTGTCATTCTTGTTTGGTGTGGGTTCACAGGGTGGCGCATATTTGTAACAGTGTTAAAGTTGTTTATACGGCCAACCTTAGTGCGACCTGTATGGCTGTTGACCACGTATGTCTTGCATTCACTTGTGTGTGTGTGTGTTAAAGCTGTAGATATTATGTGATTGGGCCGGCACGCAAAGGCAGTGCCTTCAAGGTTTATTGGCACTCTGTACTTCTCCCTACGTCCGTGTACACAGCGCCGTTTTAAAAAGTCATAAATGTTACTTTTTGAAACCGATACCAATAATTTCCGATATTACATTTTAAAGCATTTATCGTCCGATAATATCGCCAGTCCGATATTATCGGACATCCCTAGTTACAACGGTCTTTACAGGAAGTGTGGTTGTTGGCGACGTTAGGGGACTTTCAGTGTCACCACACCCCATGGCCACAAGGGGCAGTGTCATCTTCTAGTCCAGCGCGCTCCCAAACCAAGTCAAAGCTGGGGGAAAAGGCTGCGATGGATGATGCAATGTTCTGTTGTGTTACTTACGTCACTGCCGTGGCCGTCACGCAGGTTGTAGGTGAGGTCGTGCTGGATCTCGCTGATGAACTTCTGGGCGTACTCGGGGTAAAGTCTCAGCACCTCTCGGAGGCCCTTCAGACTGATGTACTGAAGGTCGCAGTAGGTCAGCGCCTTGACGTTGGCGTTGGTTTTGATCACCTGCTCTTTGGTCAGAGAGTCTGAGCCGATCAGATCGCCTTTACCTGCGCACACGCAAACACACACATATAGGGATGATGAATCAATTGATTATATCAGTGATTCACAAGCTTTTTTCACCAAGTACCATCATGATGACCAACATTAAAATACAGTAGCGTAGTAGGCCTAAGTATTTGTTAAAACAAGGCAGAGGGTTTTTTTTTATGTCTTTTTGTCCATTGTATGTATAAATGGATGGATGCATGTAATAACGTATTGATAGATGCATAAATGGATGGATGGATAGATGCATAGATACATGGATGGATAAATAGATGCCGAATAGAAAAATAGATGTATAAATGAATGGATAGATGGATAAATAGATGTACTGATGTAAGAATGGATGTATAAATGGATTGGTGAATGACTATATGTATTGATGTATGAATGGATGTATAAATGGGTGGATGCATGTATTTTTGGAAGAATAGATCTATAAATGGATGGATGGAAGAATAGATGTATACATGGATGAATGCATGTATTAATGGAAGAATAAACATAAATGGATGGATGGATGGATGGAAGAATAGATTAATGGAAGGATAGATGAAAGTATTAATAGAATAATGGATGTATAAATTAATGGATTTATTCATGTAAGAATAGATGTATAAATGGATGGATGGATGGATATATAGATGAATGAAGGATAGATGGATGTATTAATAGAAGAATGGACGTATAAATGGATGCATGTATTAATGGAAGAATAGATGAATGGTTGGATGTAATAGATGAATGCGTGGATTGATAAATGATGTATTATAGAAGAATAAATGTATAAATGATGGATTTATTAATGGAAGAATAGATGTAGAAATGGATGGATGTGTTTATTAATGGAAGAATAGACATACATGGATGGATGCATTTATTAATGGAAGAATAGATGTATAAATGGATGGATGTGTTTATTAATGGAAGAATAGACATACTGTATACATGGATGGATGCATTTATTAATGGAAGAATAGATGTATAAATGGATGGATGTGTTTATTAATGGAAGAATAGACATATACATGGATGGATGCATTTATTAATGGAAGAATATATGTATAAATGGATGGATTGTTTATTAATGGAATAATAGACATATACATGGATGGATGCATTTATTAATGGAAGAATAAATGAACAAATGGATGGATGTGTTTATTAATGGAAGAATAGACATATACATGGATGGATGCATTTATTAATGGAAGAATACATGTATAAATGGATGGATGCATTTATTAATGGAGGAATAGATGTATAAATGGAAGGGTGCATTTATTAATGGAAGAAAAGATGGATGGATGTGTTAATTGAGGAATTATAAATAAATGGATGGATTAATGTATTAATTGAAGAAAAGATGGATGGATGTATTAATGGAAGAATAGATGTATAAATGGATGGAATGCCGAATAGATGAATGGAAGGATAGATGGATGTATTCATAGAAGAATATATGTATAAATGGGTGGATGGATCAATGGAAAATAGATGAATGAAGGCTAAATGGATGGAATAATAAAATAATGGATGTATAAATGGATGGATGCATGTATTAAAGGAAGAATAGATGTATACATGGATGGATGCATGTATTAAAGGAAGAATAGATGTATACATGGGTGGATGCATGTATTAATGGAAGAATAAACATAAATGGATGAATGGAAGGATATGTATATGTATCAATAGAAGAATGGATGTATAAATGGATGATGTATTAATGGAAGAAAAGATGTATAAATGGATGGATGTGTTTATTAATGGAAGAATAGACATATACATGGATGGATGCATTTATTAATGGAAGAAAAGATGTATAAATGGATGGATGTGTTTATTAATGGAAGAATAGACATATACATGGATGAATGCATTTATTAATGGAAGAATAAATGTATAAATGGATGGATGCATTTATTAATGGAGGAATAGATGTATAAATTGGAGGGTGCATTTATTAATGGAAGAAAAGATGGATGGATGTATTAATTGAGGAATTATATATAAATGGATGGATTCATGTATTAATGGAAGACAAGATGGATGGATGTATTAACGGAAGAATAGATGTATAAATGTATGGAATGTCGACTAGAAGAATGGAAGGATAAATGTATAGAATAATATACTGTATGTATAAATGGGTGGATGGATGAATGGAAGAATAGATGAATGAAGGCTAAATGGATGTATTAATAGAATAATGGATGTATAAATGGATGGATGCATGTATTAAAGGAAGAATAGATGTATACAAGGAGGAATGCATGTATTAATGGAAGAATAAACAGGGATGGAAAAATAGATGAATGGAAGGATAGATGGATGTATTAATAGAAGAATGGACGTATAAATGGATGGATGTATTAATGGAAGAATATCTGTATAAATGAATGGATGGATCGATGAATGGAAGAAAGATGAATGGAAGGATAGATATATGTATCAGTAGAAGAATGGATGTATAAATGGATGCATGTATTAATGGAAGAATATATGTATAAATGGATAGATGGATGAATGGAGGAATACATGAATGAATGGATACATTTATGTATTAATTGAAGAATGGATATATAAATTAATGGATGCATAAATTGATGGAAGAATAGATGAATGGTTGGATGTAATAGATGAATGCGTGGATTGATAAATGATGTATTATAGAAGAATAAATGTATAAATGATGGATTTATTAATGGAAGAATAGATGTAGAAATGGATGGATGTGTTTATTAATGGAAGAATAAATGTATAAATGGATGGATGCATTTATTAATGAAGGAATAGATGTATAAATGGAAGGATGCATTTATTAATGGAAGAAAATATGGATGGATGTATTAATGGATGAATAAATGTATAAATGGATGGATGCATTTATTAATGGAGGAATAGATGTATAAATGGAAGGATGCATTTATTAATGGAAGAAAAGATGGATGATGTATTAATGGAGGAATAAATGTATAAATGGATGGATGCATTTATTAATGGAGGAATAGATGTATAAATGAAAGGATGCATTTATTAATGGAAGAAAATATGGATGGATGTATTAATGGATGAATTATATATAAATGGATGGATTAATGTATTAATGGAAGAAAAGATGGATGGATGTATTAATGGAAGAATAGATGTATAAATGGATGGAATGTCGACTAGAAGAATGGAAGGATACATGGATGTATTCATAGAAGAATAAATGTATAAATGGGTGGATGGATGAATGGAAGAATAGATGAATGAATGCTAAATGGATGTAATAATGGAATAATGGATGTATAAATGGATGGATGCATGTATTAAAGGAAGAATAGATGTATACATGGATGGATGCATGTATTAAAGGAAGAATAGATGTATACATGGATGGATGCATGCATTAATGGAAGAATAGGTGTATACATGGATGGATGCATGTATTAATGGAAGAATAAACATAAATGGATGAATGGAAGAATGGATGAATGGAAGGATAGGTATATGTATCAATAGAAGAATGGATGTATAAATGGATGATGTATTAATGGAAGAAAAGATGTATAAATGGATGGATGTGTTTATTAATGGAAGAATAGACATATACATGGATGGATGCATTTATTAATGGAAGAATAGATGTATAAATGGGTGGATGTGTTTATTAATGGAAGAATAGATGTATAAATGGGTGGATGTGTTTATTAATGGAAGAATAGACATATACATGGACAGATGCATTTATTAATGGAAGAATAAATGTATAAATGGATGGATGCATTTATTAATGGAGGAATAGATGTATAAATGGAAGGGTGCATTTATTAATGGAAGAAAAGATGGATGGATGTGTTAATTGAGGAATTATAAATAAATGGATGGATTAATGTAATAATGAAAGAAAATATGGATGGATGTATTAATGGAAGAATAGATGTATAAATGGATGGAATGCCGAATAGATGAATGGAAGGATAGATGGATGTATTCATCGAAGAATATATGTATAAATGGGTGGATGGATGAATGGAAAATAGATGAATGAAGGCTAAATGGATGTAATAATAAAATAATGGATGTCTAAATGGATGGATGCATGCATGCATTAAAGGAAGAATAGATGTATACATGGATGGATGCATGTATTAATGGAAGAATAGATGTATACATGGATGGATGCATGTATTAATGGAAGAATAAACATAAATGGATGAAAGGAAGAATAGATGAATGGAAGGATATGTATATTATGTATCAATAGAAGAATGGATGTATAAATGGATGATGTATTAATGGAAGAAAAGATGTATAAATGGATGGATGTGTTTATTAATGGAAGAATAGACATATACATGGATGAATGCATTTATTAATGGAAGAATAAATGTATAAATGGATGGATGCATTTATTAATGGAGGAATAGATGTATTAATGGAAGGGTGCATTTATTAATGGAAGAAAAGATGGATGGATGTGTTAATTGAGGAATTATAAATAAATGGATGGATTAATGTAATAATGAAAGAAAAGATGGATGGATGTATTAATGGAATAATAGATGTATAAATGGATGGAATGCCGAATAGATGAATGGAAGGATAGATGGATGTATTCATAGAAGAATATATGTATAAATGGGTGGATGGATGAATGGAAAATAGATTAATGAAGGCTAAATGGATGTAATAATAAAATAATGGATGTATAAATGGATGGATGCATGTATTAAAGGAAGAATAGATGTATACATGGATGGATGCATGTATTAAAGGAAGAATAGATGTATACATGGTTGGATGCATGTATTAATGGAAGAATAGGTGTATACATGGATGGATGCATGTATTAATGGAAGAATAAACATAAATGGATGAATGGAAGAATAGATGAATGGAAGGATAGGTATATGTATCAATAGAAGAATGGATGTATAAATGGATGATGTATTAATGGAAGAAAAGATGTATAAATGGATGGATGTGTTTATTAATGGAAGAATAGACATATACATGGATGGATGCATTTATTAATGGAAGAATAAATGTATAAATGGATGGATGCATTTATTAATGGAAGAATAGATGTATAAATGGATGGATGTGTTTATTAATGGAAGAATAGACATATACATGGATGAATGCATTTATTAATGGAAGAATAAATGTATAAATGGATGGATGCATTTATTAATGGAAGAATAGATGTATAAATTGAAGGGTGCATTTATTAAAGGAAGAAAAGATGGATGGATGTATTAATTGAGGAAATATATATAAATGGATGGATTCATGTATTAATGGAAGACAAGATGGATGGATGTATTAATGGAAGAATAGATGTATAAATGGATGGAATGTCGACTAGAAGAATGGAAGGATAAATGGATGTATTCATAGAAGAATATACTGTATGTATAAATGGGTGGATGGATGAATGGAAGAATAGATGAATGAAGGCTAAATGGATGTATTAATAGAATAATGGATGTATAAATGGATGGATGCATGTATTAAAGGAAGAATAGATGTATACAATGAGGAATGCATGTATTAATGGAAGAATAAACAGGGATGGAAAAATAGATGAATGGAAGGATAGATGGATGTATTAATAGAAGAATGGACGTATAAATGGATGGATGTATTAATAGAAGAATATCTGTATAAATGAATGGATGGATCGATGAATGGAAGAATAGATGAATGGAAAGAGATATATGTATCAGTAGAAGAATGGATGTATAAATGGATGCATGTATTAATGGAAGAATATATGTATAAATGGATAGATGGATGAATGGAAGAATACATGAATGAATGGATACATTTATGTATTGATTGAAAAATAGATATATAAATTAATGGATGCATAAATTGATGGAAGAATAGATGAATGGTTGGATGTAATAGATGAATGCGTGGATTGATAAATGATGTATTATAGAAGAATAAATGTATAAATGATGGATTTATTAATGGAATAATAGATGAAGAAATGGATGGATGTGTTTATTAATGGAGGAATAGATGTATACATGGAAGGATGCATTTATTAATGGAAGAATAAATGTATAAATGGATGGATGCATTTATTAATGGAGGAATAGATGTATAAATGGAAGGGTGCATTTATTAATGGAAGAAAATATGGATGGATGTATTAATGGATGAATAAATGTATAAATGGATGGATGCATTTATTAATGGAGGAATAGATGTATAAATGGAAGGATGCATTTATTAATGGAAGAAAATATGGATGGATGTATTAATGGATGAATTATATATAAATGGATGGATTAATGTATTAATGGAAGAAAAGATGGATGGATGTATTAATGGAAGAATAGATGTATAAATGGATGGAATGTCGACTAGAAGAATGGAAGGATACATGGATGTATTCATAGAAGAATATATGTATAAATGGATGGATGCATGTATTAAAGGAAGAATATATGTATACATGGATGGATGCATGTATTAATGGAAGAATAAACATAAATGGATGAATGGAAAGATAGATGGCTGTATTAATAGAAGAATGGACATATAAATGGATGGATGTATTAATGGAAGAATAGCTGTATAAATGAATGGATGGATGGATGAATGGAAGAATAGATGAATGGAAGGATAGATGTATGTATCAATAGAAGAATGGATGTATGAATGGAAGAATAGATGAATGGAAGGATAGATGTATGTATCAATAGAAGAATGGATGTATGAATGGAAGAATTTATGTACAGTATACATTAATGGATGTAAGAATAGATGAATGAAAGGATAGATGGATGTATTAATATAAGAGAGGATGTATAAATGAATGGGTGTATTAATGGAAGAATGGATGAATGGAAGAATAGATGAATGGAAGGAGTGATGGATGTATTATTGGAAAGGGGGGATCTGGGGCTGAATGACCACAGAGGGGGAAGAATGAAAGCAGGAAGACGGCGTGTGGAGGAGGAAGTGTGATAAGGCGAGGTGACGAACAGGAAGTGAGGAAGGAGGTGGTGACAGACTGCATGATGGGAGGAGGGCTAAATGAGGATAGAACAGCATCCAACATCTTGTAGCATCATTCTTTCATCTGTGCTCATGTGCTCTCTCTCTCTCACCCGCAATGCCCCCCGCCCCTCTAACCCATACACACACACACACACACACACACACACACACACTTTTTGTCACACAGATGACAAGCCACCACCGCCAGCAGCTTCGGGGGAAATCTGGCGGTAATAATCGCCGCAAAAAACAAACAAACAAACATTAAACTGAGACTCAGACAGATCTCCCAAAGTGACACTTTGCAGAGTGAAGTTCTCAGTGTGTGTGTGTTTGTATGTGTGTTTGTGTGTGTGTGTGTGTGCATGTGTGATGTAATGTAAAGTAATGATTTGCAACATTTGTATCTACTATCTATTTTTTAACGCTGATACTGCATTGTATCGCCATCCAGAGAAAAGCAGGTCTCAGCAAATCTTTACAAAACAACAACAAGAAAAACACTTTCACAAGCGTCAAGTGTTTGCTCTAGCCACAGGTGGCGCCGTAACCCCCACCGTGAGGTTAATTTAGCCAATCAGAAGCTAGGAAAAAGCCATTTCCACCACAAAAAACATCAATCAATGAAAAGCAAGTCATTATTATAGTGTGTAAAAAAAAAAATATATATATATATATATATATATATATATATATATATATATATATATATATATATATATATATATTTTTTTTTTTTTTTTATCCACAAGAAACAATTTGCACATATGAGATGATGCGGCACATCATTTTTGTCTTTTTGGGGAAATGATAACTTTTGACATAAATGTTTATTTGTGTTCAAACGCATGAAAAATGCAGTTACATTTGCCTATAAGATTCAAAGTTTAAATGACACGTATCATTTCTTTCCTTGTCCTCCAGAAGCCATGCTCAAGGATGAGTTGGATCATTTCGCTTAAAGAGCCTCTGGATGAAGTCATTTCTAGTACTTGTGTTACTAATCCTGAACGCACTGCGGTGATTTACGAGCACGGTGAGAGTCAGGGTGGACGCTGAAAAGGTTACATCATCGATCATCAGTCCTCCTTCCATTAAGACGTGTGCAAGTGTGTGTGTGTGTGTAAGTGTGTGTGTGTGTGCGTTGATAACGTTAATGGAAAGGGCATGATTTAAGATGGAAAAAAAAAAGAAAAAAGCAGATGCTGCAAGCTTGTTTCATTTAAGTATGAACTCAAATGACACTAAAAGTCGCCTAAAAGGCCTAATTTGCATCAGCGTCATTACATGTAGTTTATACATCTCTAGTATTGGACTGAAGAAACTGATGCATTATTCACAGAAACATGAAAAGTCACTTAGGATTTAATAATGATCATGTTAAATTGATATGTCACCAGTATTTATTATTACATTGGGTGAAAAATTCAGGTATTATGGTCAGAGGGTGACAATATAATCAAAATATTTGTTATTTATTAATTGATTTAAATTCAAATAAAATGCATATCAATCATTAATAATGTTGTATTGATTTGATCTTATATTGTATATTATTATTTATTATATATTATTATATTTGTCATAAAAATATTATTAATGCAGTTACAGGTAATCAGTTGTGATAGATTTTTATTAAATGATTTAATTGAACTTATATGTATTTGTATTCAAATATGTACAGTATTTTTTTTCAATGTATATTTAACTTTGTATCAATATTATTTTATGTAATTTGTTAGCGTTATTATAATGAAATATAATGAATTCAATTAAAGGTAATTAAGATAGGATACATTTCTTAAATTTATGATACAATAATGATTATAATCTGTATGATATTTTTTCTATTTTCTAAATATTTATATTACCCATCCATCCATCCATTTCCTACTGCTTGTCCTTCTCAGGGTCACAGGGGGCCTGCAGCCTATGTCACATGATTAATTTATATTTAAATTGCTTGATTTAAGTTGTAATCATTTGCCTCTAAACTTACATTTATGACACATTTATAGTTAAAGTATTTCATTTAGGTCTCTAGATTTATGATATATTGATCTTTAAATTGTTTAAATTTAAGTTTTTATTTTAGTATTTATATCTAAATTTAGACTTGTGACGATTGTACGGGATATTTGAATTACTTAATTTAAGTTATATGTATTTCTTCTTCAATTTTTATTTGTGATGCATTTATATTTGAATTATTTGTGATTAATCTATATTTAAATTAATTTAAGTTGTATGTATTGAGATTTAAATCTAGATGCATGATACATTTATACTTAAATTATTTACTGAATTTAAATTGGATGTATTTCTATTTAAAACTATATTATATTAATTATATTAATTATTAATTATAAAATTATATTATTACAAATTGTATTTAAAGTACTTAATTTAAGTTGTGTGTATGCATATTGAAATTTAGATTTGTGAATCTTTATTGATAATATTTCATATAAAATTAATTATATCTCATATAATGAATGATTATTAAGTCAATTATAGTTCGTCCTGAAAAATACTGGAGCGTTGGCAAAAAGTAATTAAAAAAAAAATAGTTATATTGTCAATTGTCAGTTATCTTCGTGCTGGATCAATTTCACTGCAAAGTGTTTATGAAACAGGACTTGAAATTATGAATTGACAAATACGCTGCAGGTTGTTTGGTAAGAAAAGCAAATACAACACGTGTTTGGGAGTAGCAAGGCTGTGCACACACTCTCCAGCATTAATAATCCAAATGTTTTAATAATGTAATAGCTTTTCTCTTCATTTTTAATAGCAGTGCAGCCCAGCGCTGCATCGATTGATGTGTGTTCGTGTGTCATGATCAAGATCAAATACGAGCCGTTGGCATTTGGAGCTAGATCCGCTTTAAAACACACGCACGCACGCACGCCGACATACGGAATCATTTCAACACATTTTGACCTTTCAGGGAACTGATGTTGGAGAAGTGTACATGTGTCTTTGCTTATCACGTAAACATGCACAAACACACGTGCACAAGATGAAGGTAGGTGGGGGATTCACCTTCATCCCTGCAGTTACACACACACACACACACACACACACACACACACACACACACACACACACACACACACGCACACATGCATTAAAACCCCGTGAAGGAATTTAATTTGTCGGTAAAATCATTCACAACCAATACATCAAATTATTATTGTAAAACAATGTTAAAGGGGAACATTATCACCAGACCTATGTAAGTGTCAATATATACCTTAATGTTGCAGAAAAAAGACCATATATTTTTTTAACCGATTTCCGAACTCTAAATGGGTGAATTTTGGCGAATTAAAGGCCTTTCTAATATTCGCTCTCGGAGCGATGACGTCACAACGTGGCGTCACATCGAGAAGCAATCCGCCATTTTCTCAAACACCGAGTCAAATCAGCTGTTATTTTCCGTTTTTTCGACTGTTTTCCATACCTTGGAGACATCATGCCTCGTCGGTGTGTTGTCGGAGGGTGTAACAACACGAACAGGGACGGATTCAAGTTGCACCAGTGGCCCAAAGATGCGAAAGTGGCAAGAAATTGGACGTTTGTTCCGCACACTTTACCGACGAAAGCTATGCTACGACAGAGATGGCAAGAATGTGTGGATATCCTGCGACACTCAAAGCAGATGCATTTCCAACGATAAAGTCAAAGAAATCTGCCGCCAGACCCCCATTGAATCTGCCGGAGTGTGTGAGCAATTCAGGGACAAAGGTCCTCGGTAGCACGGCAAGCAATGGCGGCAGTTTGTTCCCGCAGACGAGCGAGTTAAACCCCCTATCGACCCTAGCTTCCCTGGCCTGCTGACATCAACTCCAAAACTGGACAGATCAGCTTTCAGGAAAAGAGCGCGGATGAGGGTATGTCTACAGAATATATTAATTGATGAAAATTGGGCTGTCTGCACTCTCAAAGTGCATGTTGTTGCCAAATGTATTTCATATGCTGTAAACCTAGTTCATAGTTGTTAGTTTCCTTTAATGCCAAACAAACACATACCAATCGTTGGTTAGAAGGCGATCGCCGAATTCGTCCTCGCTTTCTCCCGTGTCGCTGGCTGTCGTGTCGTTTTCGTCGGTTTCGCTTGCATACGGTTCAAACCGATATGGCTCAATAGCTTCAGTTTCTTCTTCAATTTCGTTTTCGCTACCTGCCGCCACACTACAACCATCCGTTTCAATACATGCGTAATCTGTTGAATCGTTTGAGCCGCTGAAATCAGAGTCTGAATCCGAGCTAATGTCGCTATAGCTTGCTGTTCTTCCCGCCATGTTTGTTTGTGTTGGCTTTTTTTAGGGATATTACGTGATGGGTAAAATTTTGAAAAAAAAATTCGAAAAATATAATAAGCCACTGGGAACTGATATTTAATGGTTTTAACCATTCTGAAATTGTGATAATGTTCCCCTTTAATGTTTACGGTAGATTCTGTAGTCAATCGATTATGTATATGCCCAGGAGTAAACAAAAAAAATGCAGGTTTCACTACACATCTTAAATTAAAGCTTGGACCTCAGCCAAATCTCTGTCAGTCAGCTGTAAATTTAAGTTTTCAGAAAATAGGCTGACCTAGTGTTAAAATGTGCGTGATGTTAGCATGGTAGCTTACTACGCTACACTAGTGTTGCTAAAATTTGGGTGCGCCTAATTTTATGTCGCAAAATTACTTTAGACAATGGTAGAGTGTATATGCAACAAGTCGATAAACACAGCTCATTAGCATTAAAGCTAGTGACACACAAAATGGCGTGTTTGAAGTAGAGTTTGATAAAAAAAAAAACATACTGAAACTGTAAATTGCAGCACCAAAGCTATATTTTACACCAGTGTTTTTCAACCACTGTGCCGCGGGAGATTATCTAATTTCACATATTTGGGGAAAAAAATATTTTTTGCAAACCAGTAATTATAGTCTGCAAATGATGTGTTGTTGTTGAGTGTCGGTGCTGTCTAGAGCTCGGCAGGGTAACCGTGTAATACTCTTCCATATCAGTAGGTGGCAGCCGGTAGCTAATTGCTTTGTAGATGTCGGAAACAGCAGGAGGCAGTACGCAGGTGAAAAGGTGTCTAATGCTTAAACTAAAAATAAAAAAAAGGTGAGTGCCCCTAAGAAAAGGGATTTAAGCTTAGGAAAGGCTATGCAGAACGAAACTAAAACTGAACTGGCTACAAAGTAAACAAAAACAGAATGCTGGACGACAGCAAAGACTTACTGTGGAGCAAAGACGGCGTCCACAATGTACATCCGCACATGACAGTACACCTACTTTGAGACAAGAGCTATATTGATGCATGTTTGGTTATGGTTTAAAGTCATATCCAACAATGGCGACAACGACCTTTTACTGTCAACTGAGTTTCGTTTTTTAATGATTTCTGCTGGTGGTGTGCCTCCGGATTCTTCCAATGCAAAAAATGTGCCTTGGCTCAAAAAAGGTTGAAAAACACTGTTTTAGACAACGGACTTCCAGTACACTACTGTAAGACCTTTGAGATAGATCTACAATTGCTAAAAAAAAAACATGTAACATACCGTATTTTCCGGAACATAGGGCGCACCGGATTATAAGGCGCACTGCCGATGAATGGTCTATTTTTTATGTTTTTTCATACCAAAGGCGCACCGGATTATAGGGCGCATTAAAGGAGTCATATTACTATAATTTTTTTCTAAAATTAAAACACTTCCTTGTGGTCTACATAACATGTAATGGTGGTTCTTTGGTCAAAATGTTGCATAGATGATGTTTTACACATCATCTTCAAGTCGCTTTCTGACAGTCGCTTCAGGATGCGTCATTTTGTGGGCGGTCTTATTTACGTGGCTCACCTTCGGGAGCGTCTTCTCCCCGTCATCTTTGTTGTAGCGGTGTAGCGTGCAAGGACGGGAGTGGAAGAAGTGTCAAAAGATGGAGCTAACTGTTTTAATGACATTCAGACTTTACTTCAATCAGTAACGGAGCAGCATCTCCTCATCCGGAAACAACACCAAAGCCGGAAATGTGTCCCATGAAAAACCTTCCGACCAGAACGCTCTAATAACTAAAGTTCCTTGGGTGAATAATGTAAACTCACTACACCGGTATGTTTTAGCGCTTTCATGGCGAGTTTACTGACGGATATAAGTAATAACTTTCCACTACTTTATATTAGAAATGGCAACAGCGGAGGATGAATGTCCCATAACAAGAAGATAGAGAAAAAGAAGTAGCTTATCGACTACAGTGTCGGCACGGACTACAAAGGCGGACGCGCAATTTTTCAGGACTTATCCAGATCCCAAATACAGATCAGCAGGTACCATTAGGTAAGAAAAGTTGCTTTTGCATAATATTGCAAAAGAAAACGCCAGATAATATGTCTTACCTTATACACACACCATAATAATACTCCTATGTTGAAGCACAGTACAATCCAACAAGCGTTGCGGCTTCATAGCTTACCAAAGTCGTACTAAAACATTTTTGATAGATTTTTGAGCACCGTGTATAATGTTGTAATGTAATGTGTGTGTAATATTTTCAATGGAACATATGCAATGTTGGTGTTGTTTACTTGAGTCATATTGCAGTCTACACATATCTCTTATGTGTGACTGCCATCATATTGCAGTCTACATGTATCTCTTATGAGTGACTGCCATCTACTGGTCACACTTATCATTTCACCATATACCAAATAAAATAGCTTTGACACTGGTAAGCACAACCAAAATGATTCCGTACATTAGGCGCACCAGGTTATAAGGCGCACTGTCCAGTTTTGAGAAAATGAAAGGATTTTAAGTGCGCCTTATAGTCCGAAAAATATGGAATGTGTGTAAAGTGTAAAAAGAAATTAACCACGGCAAAAACACCACCCAAGGTACTCACTCACCCAGTATAGCGAGGACGGTGTTGTCCTTCAGGACCTCCATGGAGCCCGAGCACACGAAGTAGATGGCCTGGAGGGCGTCGCCCTGGCGGATGAGGAACTCGCCGGGCGCGCAGAACGACGTCTTGATGATGAGCGAGAGCGAACGCAGGCACCCCCTGCTGGCCGACTCGAAGAGGGGCAGCTGGAGGAGCTCCTTGTTCAGGTGCATGGCGATGTCGGCCCTCAGCTCATCCGGGAAGTCCTTCAGGAGCTGCCAAGAGGCGGAGAGTTACGTTGCATTCAGGGCTGCTGGGAAGTCGGACAATCCTGCATGGAGCTTGAAAAAAAAAAAAAGATGGCTGACGACCGCAATAAACCAGTATTTATCTGGTTTGCCTGGAGAAAATTTGACTGATGTTTAAATATTATACACGAGAATCTGTTTATCAAACAGGAACATAACAAGGGAGTGATGGATCAACTATCTCTTTATCAGCAAGCTTAACTGTGCTGCTCTGACAACATGCGCACACATACAGAAGTCACATTGGTGCCCTCACAAACTATCAGAAATTGCAAAAATCCTTAACCCTAACAACCATATTGCTATATTGCTATAAACATTTAAAAAACAAAAATCCACCCACGTGAACAACAGCAGAGGACCTGAAGGTAAAGGAAGCAGCAGGCAGAGAGAGAGAGAAGGAAGGAGCGGGGGGAGCACACACGAGCACACAAGAGCACATGTGTGTTGTACCGCTGAACGAAGTAGTGTTGTTTCCTCAGCTGTGAAATAAGTCTGCTTTGGCATGTTTTTCGAGAAAAATCCGGTCTCATCACAATTAAATATTTCTGTAGTACACTGCAAAAAGTCAGTGTTCAAAAACAAGAAAAAAAATACAAAAATGAGGTTTTTTATTTGAACTAAGCAAAATTGTCTGCCAATACAACAAGAAAATCCGGCTTGTCAAGACTTTCCAAAACAAGTCAAATTAGCTAACCTCAATGAACCATACTTGCCAACCTTGACACCTCCGATTTCGGGAGGTGGAGAGAGGGGGGTGCATGGTTAAAAGGGGAGGAGTATATTTACAGCTAGAATTCACCAAGTCAAGTATTTCATATATATATATATATATAAGAAATACTTGACTTTCAGTGAATTCTAGCTATATATATATATATAAATAAGAGAAATACTCGAATTTCAGTGTTCATTTATTTACACACATACACACACATAACACTCATCTAGTCATTGTTGAGTTAAAGGTTGAATTGCCCATCCTTGTTCTATTCTCTGTCACTATTTTTCTAACCATGCTGAACACCCTCTCTGATGATGCATTCTGCTTCGTCTCCTTGTGTGCGCAGTTGTGCACTGCACTCTCTAAAAGCCCTAGATGTTATTGTCACATATGCATGTACAGTAGATGGCAGTATTGTCCTGTTTAAGTGTCACAACATTGCTGTTTACGGCAGACGAACTGCTTTACGGTAGACAAAAACGTGACTGCTGTTGTGTGTTGTTACCGCGCTGGGAGGACGTTAATGAAACTGCCTAACAATAAACCCACATAAGAAACCAAGAACTCGCTCTCGATCATTCTACAGTTATAACGTCATTGGGCAGGCACGCTGTTTATATTGTGGGAAAGCGGATGTGAACTCAGGTCCGCATGGAGCTGGAGGGGGCGTAGCCTCCAGCTCCGCCTGAATTTCGGGAGATTTTCGGGAGAAAATTTGTCCCGGGAGGTTTTCGGGAGAGGCGCTGAATTTCGGGAGTCTCCCGGAAAATCCGGGAGGGTTGGCAAGTATGCAATGAACCCAAAAATACCTTAAAATAAGTATATTCTCACTAATAACAAGTGCGCGTTTCTTGGTAGAAAAAAAAGAGACCTTTTTGTTCAATATGTTGAAAAATATTCTTAAATTAAGTAAATACTAGTGCCATTATCTTGACATAATGATATGCGCTCGGCATCATGATTTTTTTTTTTCATGCTTGAAGTAAGAAATTATTACTTTAAAAAAGTAGTTTTATACTTGTGAGTGTTGATGACACAGCTTTGCAACAGTTGATATTCTAGTTTCAAGCATGTTTTACTCAATATAGGTCATCAAATCTCAGCAACAAGCTGTAATATCTTACTGAGATCATTTAGGACCAAAACACTTAAAACAAGTAAAACATTAACATAAAATCTGCTTAGTGAGAATAATTATCTTATCAGACAGAAAATAAGCAAATATCACCCTTATTTGAGATATTTCATCTTACTTAGATTTCACTTTTTGTAGTGTAAAAAGACTGCTTTGTCACTTTTTCCATACTTGTGAGCACCACTATTGTACTCCTCGCAAATAGAGTAGTCTTTTTCTTTTTTTTAACTCTCCCTCCTTCTTTTCATGCTAGTCTGTTGTCTTTCTGAGACTCCCATTGAGCAGGAACAATCAACAAAACCTGTCAAAAGGCAAAACAACAAAGACAAAAAGGCACACACGCTGAAGCGCTATAATGTACCAGTCGATCGCCAGCCAGGCATAAAAACAAAAAAATAGACTTAAAAATGAGCAATCGTCAATCTTCACTCTCACGTCACTGGCGTCACTTGATTGACAGCCACAGTGCCTTGAGGATCTTGTGAGATGACGCTGCTGCGAGTTCAGTATGAAGAGGGAAAAAAATGGCTGGCAGGAACACGAGAAGCACGTTTTATTTCAACAGACTGTCGCGCCGTACCTGCTGTCAAAACAGTTCCTGTTTTCACTTTAAAAGTGCTGTTCAAACCTGCCCGCGCTAATAAAATAAGGGTCTGAGAAAACTAGCACACAGAAGCTAGCAAGCTACGGAGTTTGCCGTCAATGTAATTTTTGTAAAGGGTATAAAATCGAGTACCGTACTATAAGTCGCAGTTTTTTTCATAGTTTGGCCGGGGGTGCGACTTATACTCAAAAGCTACTTATGTGTGAAATGATTAACACATTAGCGTAAAATATCAAATAATATTATTGATCTCATTCACGTAAGAGACTAGACGTATAAGATTTCATGGGATTTAGCGATTAGGAGTGACAGATTGTTTGGTAAACGTATAGCATGTTCTATATGTTATAGTTATTTGAATGACTCTTACCATAATATGTTACGTTAACATACCAGTTGGTTATTTATGCCTCATATAACGTACACTTATTTAGCCTGTTGTTCACTATTCTTTATTTATTTTAAATTGCCACAAGTATAAAACTACTTTTTTTTAAAGTAATCAATTCTTATTTCAAGCATGACAAAAAAAAATCATGACTTTGACAAAAAAAATTCTCATACTTAAAACAGATGACAGCCAAATGGACTTTGCTGTTTTATTTCCAATGAAACAATAGAACATAGGTACTCATATAGTAGTACAGTTGGCACAGTACAGTAAACTGACAGTTAATATTTAAACATTTAACATGTGACATTTCTAACAATTTTGAACAGAAATAGTTCATGCACATTCAGATAATTTCTTCAAAATTACAATAAAAACATTTTTGGCCGGGGGCCGGGCTGTATACATGCGCACTAATTGACTGAAAGAGCACGCACTTGGCGCAATGATGTCATGTTATCGATGGAAAAATGCATTTTTAGACCATATGATTTGCCTGAGCGGCTAGGACAGGGGTCGGCAACCCGCGGCTCTAGAGCCACATGCGGCTCTTTAGCGCCGCCCTAGTGGCTCTCTGGAGCTTTTTCAGAAATGTATGAAAAATGGAAAAAGATGAGGGGAAAACAATCTATTTTTTGTTTTAATATGGTTTCTGTAGGAGGACAAACATGACACAAACCTCCCTAATTGTTATAAAGCACACTGTTTATATTAAACATGCTTCACTGATTCGAGTATTTGGCGAGCGCCGTTTTGTCCTACTAATTTTGGCGGTCCTTGAATTCACCTTAGTTTGTTTACATGTATAACTTTCTAGGACGTGTTTTATGCCACTTCTTTTCCTGTCTCATTTTGTCCGCCAAACTTTTAACGTTGTGCATGAAAGGTGAGTTTTGTTGATGTTATTGACTTGTTGGCGTGCTAATCAGACATATTTGGTCACTGCATGACTGCAAGCTAATCGATGCTAACATGCTATTTAGGCTAGCTATATGTACATATTGCATCATAATGCCTCATTTGTAGCTATATTTGAGGTCATTTAGTTTCCTTTAAGTCCTCTTAATTCAATTTATATCTCATGACACAATATCTATATGTAATATGGCTTTTAATTTTTTGCGGCTCCAGACAGATTTTTTTTTGTATTTTTGGTCCAATATGGCTCTTTCAACATTTTGGGTTGCCGACCCCTGGGCTAGGAGACCCCGAGAGTAACAAGCGGTTGCCTTGTTGACTACACAAAACCAGTTTGTGTTTTTAGTAGAAGTAAATGTAATGCTGAGCGCATATCATTATGTCAAGATAATGGCACTAGCATTTACTTCATTTAAGAATATTTTTCAACATATTGAGCAAAAAGTTCTATTTTTTTTTTCCCAAGAAAAGTGCACTTGTTATTAGTGAGAATATACTTATTTTAAGGTATTTTTGGGGTCATTGAGGTTAGCTAATTTGACTTGTTTTGGAAAGTCTTGACAAGCCAAATTTTCTTGTTTTATTGGCAAATAATTTTGCTTAGTTCAAATAAAATACCCCTCATTTTTGTATTTTTTTTTCTTGTTTTTGAACACTGACTTTTTGCAGTGTGCCTTTCCTAAAATATCTTTCTTCTGTCTTCTGATTGGCTGATAACCTGCATTTAAGGCTATTGAGAATTGTGTCCAGGTCCAAGACCTGTACCGACCCCTTATGGACCAGAAAGACACATACACTGGAAACTGTCGCCAGGAAGGTTGCCTTATGAGTGTTCCAAGTGCTAAAATGGTCTCACCTCGCTGACGTCGATGCCATTGTTAACCGACCAGGTGGTCTGGAAACACTCCAGCATGCGTTGCTCCAAAGCTTTGGGCAGCCGATGGACGCGGATGAAGTCCTTCAGGTCCTTGGTGCGAGTGTGGTAGAGCGAGCGGCGCGAGTACATCCTCTGGATGATGGCGGTCACGTTGCCAAACACCACGGCGTGCATCAGCGCTGAGTGATGCACACAGGAAAGAGGGAAACTTAGGTTAGACTTGAGATTAGTCAGTGTACAGCTGGTGCCGGTAAGTTTACTCGAACCCTCTATATCAACTTTTTATTGCTCAAAAAGCACACTTGTCGTCCTCTCACATAAGGCAGACCTACTTCCTGTTCCTGTTTACAGGGCTAGGACTTTTGGGTAGTGTAGTATAAAACCATTTGGCAACCCACTGGCGTCCTGGCTTCCCAGTTTGCATGTATATATACATATATATATATGTATGTATACATATATATATATATGTATATATATATATATATATATATATATATATATATATATATATATATATATATATATGTATATGTATATATATATATATATATATATATGTATGTATATGTATATATATATATATATGTATATATATATATATATATATATATACATATATATATATATATATATATATATATATATATATATATATATATATATATATATATATATATATATATATATTTAAGCTTTGTTTATCCAGGGTAATGTAATGCTGCCCAAGCAAAGAGGCAACATTTAAATGTTAGAGATGTTAATGCGTGATGATAATCTCCAAAGATGTCCGATAATATCGGACTGCCGATAAATGCTTTAAAATGTAATATCGGAAATTATCGGTATCAAAAATATATATATATTTTTTTAAACGCCGCTGTGTACACGGACGTAGGGAGAAGTACAGAGCGCCAATAAACCTTAAAGGCACTGCCTTTGCGTACCAGCCCGGTCACATAATATCTACGGCTTTTCACACACACAAGTGAATGCAAGCATACTTGGTCAACAGCCATACAGGTCACACTGAGGGTGGCCGTATAAACAACTTTAACACTGTTAAAAATATGCGCCACACTGTGAACCCACACCAAACAAGAATGACAAACACATTTCGGGAGAACATCGGCACCGTAACACAACATACCCAGAGCCCCTTGCAGCACTAACTCTTCCGGGATGCTACAATATACACCCCCCGCTACCCCTCACCTCAACCCTCTCTTTCAGGGAGAGCATGTCCCAAATTCCAAGCTGCTGTTTTGAGGCATGTTAAAAAAAAATAATGCACTTTGTGACTTCAATAATAAATATGGCAGTGCCATGTTGGCATTTTTTTCCATAACTTGTGTTGATTTATTTTGGAAAACCTTGTTACATTGTTTAATGCATCCAGCGGGGCATCACACCAAAATTAGGCATAATAATGTGTTAATTCCACGACTGCATATATCGGTATCGGTTGATATCGGAATCGGTAATTAAGAGTTGGACAATATCGGAATATCGGCAAAAAAGCCATTTAAAGGACATCTCTAATAATCTCTCATCGTTTACTAACAAAAATGAATGCTATCAATCACTCTCAACAGTTCACAAATGCTTTTAACGTGCGGGAATAAATGTGTTGGAACATAAATGAATGTTTGAGGTGGACCAACACTTTTCAAGTGTATAAAATACATGGAGTATGTCTGCGACTTTTGGATGGCAAAGCAGACAGAGAACAATGAGGAAGGCTTTGGTGGTATTTCTGTCTATAATCATGATTAATTACGACTGTTATTGGTTTTACCCAATTAAAGCAGCACAGTCATTTTACAATGAGCTTTTACTGTGTGGTATGCATAAAATGAGTAAAACATCAATAGTATTTCAGTGTATTTTTTTTCCAATATTTGTTGAAATCCTTTGAGGATAAAGTTACAGGGTAATTTAAAATATTGATAATTTTTTTTATAAAATCACAGGATGACTCAGTTTTATTAAAAAAACGCAACTTTACTAAGAAAAAAATAGCTTTTGCAAGTACAGGCATTTTAGGCCACAACAATCACAATCAAAAAGCCTGCAAAATCCTGAGTGGACTAAATATTGTCTAAACCAGGGTTTCTTAAACTGTGGTACGTGTACCACTAGTGGTATGCAGGCTCCATCGAGTGGTATGCTAAAGAATCACTTGATGAAATCTTTAAACACAGTGTTACTCTTCAAACTGTGTGTAATGTAATATACTTGCCAAATAGATCCTCTGCTTGGTTTTTAATGAAGACATAGGCCTACTACACTACTGTATTTTAATGTTGGTTATCATGGTGGTACTTGGAGAGCCAGGTGTTTCCTGAGGTGGTGCTTGGTGAAAAAAGTTTGAGAACCACTGGTTTAAATAACTGGCGACACAAGTAAGTCGCCAGATAATTGTGTTTGGTCTACATCAGGGTTCCCCAACCTTTTTTCCACCAGGGACCGGTTTAATGTATGCATTATTTGCACGGACCACCTTTCTACGTGTGGAAGATAAAAACAGCAAATAAATCAGCATGAAAAATTAGCCTTTGGCTATAATCTGGCACATTAACATTTTATATGTCCATTCATGTGCATTGTCCCATGTACTATAACAAAGTTGTAATATACATCTATTAACAAGCTTATTGGTGCGTTTAGTGGGACAGGCAAAAGTTAAGTCGGAGAAAATGCGGTAGTTTAGAAATTAATTAATGTTTCTGTGCCGCCCGGTAGGAAATTCGTCACGGACCGGTGGTTGGGGACCACTGGTCTACATGGTGCATGAGTGCTGCCGGCACTAGGGAGATGCGGTTTGTTGCGCTAAAACATGAATCCTAACATGCACTTTGAACATATATAATCATGATTAATCATGGTACAGTATGTCAGAAAAATTATCAAAAAACTTTCCGTTCTCTGAGTTCCCAATGAACAGACAAGAGGCTGTCTTTGTTGCACCAAGCAAAGGCTTGGAAAATTCCATAGTGTACGATGGGAGGAGACAGGATGGGGGTTATCTATTGTCATCCAAGACCTGCCCAGGCTGAAGCCAGGACCAGCCCAAGCCCGAGGCATCTTTTTCTTTCGTGTTAATGTGACCGAAAACAATGACTGTACATACTCCCCATTCCTTTAGAAACAGCTGTTATGTAAACAGGAAATATCCCCGTTTCCATATGAGTTGGGAAATTGTGTTAGATGTAAATATAAGCGGAATACAATGATTTGCAAATTCTTTTCAACCCATATTCAATTGAATGTACTACAAAGACAAGATATTTGATGTTCAAACTCATAAAGTAAATTTTTTTTTGGCAAATAATAATTAACTTAGAATTTCAAGGCTGCAACACGTGCCAAAGTAGTTGGGAAAGGGCATGTTCACCACTGTGTTACATGGCCTTTCCTTTTAACAACACTCAGTAAACGTTTGGGAACTGAGGAGACACATTTTTTAAGCTTCTCAGGTGGAATTCTTTCCCATTCTTGCTTGATGTACAGCTTAAGTTGTTCAACAGTCCGGGGGTCTCCGTTGTGGTATTTTAGGCTTCATAATGCGCCACACATTTTCAATGGGAGACAGGTCTGGACTACAGGCAGGCCAGTCTAGTACCCGCACTCTTTTACAATGAAGCCACGTTGATGAACACGTGGCTTGGCATTGTCTTGCTGAAATAAGCAGGGGCGTCCATGGTAACCTTGCTTGGATGGCAACATATGTTGCTCCAAAACCTGTATGTACCTTTCAGCATTAATGGTGCCTTCACAGATGTGTAAGTTACCCATGTCTTGGGCACTAATACACCCCCATACCATCACACATGCTGGCTTTTCAACTTTGCGCCTATAACAATCCGGATGGTTCTTTTCCACACGACGTCCACAGTTTCCAAAAACAATTTGAAATGTGGACTCGTCAGACAGGGCAGCACGGTGAAAGAGGGGTTAGTGCATCTGCCTCACAATACGAAGGTCCTGAGTAGTCTTGGGTTCAATCCCGGGCTCGGGATCTTTCTGTGTGGAGTTTGCATGTTCTCCCCGTGACTGCGTGGGTTCCCTCCGGGTACTCCGGCTTCCTCCCACCTCCAAAGACATGCACCTGGGGATAAGTTGATTGGCAACACTAAATTGGCCCTAGTGTGTGAATGTGAGTGTGAAAGTTGTCTGTCTATCTGTGTTGGCCCTGCGATGAGGTGGCGACTTGTCCAGGGTGTACCCCGCCTTCCGCCCGATTGTAGCTGAGATAGGCTCCAGCGCCCCCCGCGACCCCAAAAGGGAATAAGCGGTAGAAAATGGATGGATGGATGGATGGATGGACTCGTCAGACCACAGAACACTTTTCCACTTTGTATCAGTCCATCTTAGATGAGCTCAGGCCCAGCGAAGCCGACGGTGTTTCTGGGTGTTGTTGATAAACGGGTTTCGCCTTGCATAGGAGAGTTTTAACTTGCACTTACAGATGTAGCGACCAACTGTAGTTACTGACAGTGGGTTTCTGAAGTGTTCCTGAGCCCATGTGGTGATATCCTTTACACACTGATGTCACTTACTGGTGCAGTACAGCCTGAGGGATCGAAGGTCTAGGCTTAGCTGCTTACATGCAGTGATTTCTCCAGATTCTCTGAACCCTTTGATGATATTACGGACCGTAGATGATGAAATCCCTAAATTCCTTGCAATAGCTGGTTGAGAAAGGTTTTTCTTAAACTGTTCAACAATTTGCTCAGGCATTTGTTGACAAAGTGGTGACCCTCGCCCCATCCTTGTTTGTGAATGACTGAGCATTTCATGGAATCTACTTTTATACACAATCATGGCACCCACCTGTTCCCAATTTGCCTGCACACCTGTGGGATGTTCCAAATAAGTGTTTGATGAGCATTCCTCAACTTTATCAGTATTTATTGCCACCTTTCCCAACTTCTTTGTCACGTGTTGCTGGCATCAAATTCTAAAGTGAATGATTATTTGCAAAAAAAAAAAAATGTTTATCAGTTTGAACATCAAATATGTTGTCTTTATAGCATATTCAACTGAATATGGGTTGAAAATGATTTGCAAATCATTGTATTCCGTTTATATTTACATCTAACACAATTTCCCAACTCATATGGAAACGGGGTTTGTAAAAAGAGGTGGCGTACAATCTTTTGCCACAGTGTGGGTGACACTGTAAGAGGTTACAGGTCGACACGTTTCTCCTCAATTGAGCAAAATTTAATTCTGCCTCTTTTTCTTTGCTTCTTGTCTTGTTTAATAGATGTCATCAGTGTTTGAACCTGACACAGTAATTTGACCATTTTACTGTGTTACGTATAAAACGAGTACAACATCAATAGAATTTCAAAGTATTTTTTACCATATTTGTTGAAATCCTACAAAATAGAATAAGTCTGTTTTTCAGAGGAAACTAATACAAATGAGAAAAAAATGTGTTTTGAGGATGTCTCACTCGCACCAGACTGACAGAAAGCCGGGAGATAGGTTAGCAAACAAGAGTACCCGCTCACCTCCGATGAGCATGGTGCAGATGGAGAAGATCTTCTCCGAGTCCGTGTTAGCCGACACGTTTCCGAAACCCACGCTGGTCAGACTGCTCAGGGCGAAGTAGAGCGACGTCACGTAGCTGCTACGCATGGAAGGGCCGCCGCCCAGGGCCCCGAAACCTGCGGCCGACGCGCCCTCGCCCGCCGTCACGTTGCTGGCGTTCCAGGCGCCTTGAACCTTGAACTCGCTGGAGCTGGACGCGTTCCACTGGCTGCTGTTGGCCGAGGGGATGGTGGAGGAAGTGGGGAACAGGGCGGTCAGGGGCGACAGGAAGTAGGGCGTCCCCAAACGCTTAGCAAGCTCATGCAGCCAACCTGAAAGGTAGAAAAATGTAGAAGTTATGTATAGTTTGCAGCTGTATGCATAAGAGCAGGATAATTATATTATTTATAAATCTAACTTCATCAAATAGTAGCAGAGTACTATAGTAGCTGTTTATAAAAAAAAATCAAGATTTCCACAACTAGATTTTTAAAGGGGAACATTATCACCAGACTTATGTAAGCGTCAATATATACCTTGATGTTGCAGAAATAAGACCATATATTTTTTTAACCGATTTCCGAACTCTAAATGGGTGAATTTTGGCGAATTAAACGCCTTTCTATTATTCGTTCTCGGAGCGATGACGTCACGTGAAGTCACATCGGGAAGCAATCCGCCATTTTCTCACTTTCGTCGGTGTGTTGTCGGAGGGTGTAACAACACGAACAGGGACGGATTCAAGTTGCACCAGTGGCCCAAAGATGCGAAAGTGGCAAGAAATTGGACGGAATTTGTTCAAAATACGAGGGTGTGGGGAAAGCCGACGAAATGGTCAGTCGTTTGTTCCGCACACTTTACCGACGAAAGCTATGCTACGACAGAGATGGCAGGAATGTGTGGATATCCTGCGACACTCAAAGCAGATGCATTTCCAACGATAAAGTCAAAGAAATCTGCCGCCAGACCCCCATTGAATCTGCCGGAGTGTGTGAGCTATTCAGGGACAAAGGACCTCGGTAGCACGGCAAGCAATGGCGGCAGTTTGTTCCCGCAGACGAGCGAGCTAAACCCCCTGGATGTCTTGGCTCACACCGTCCCTTATGCCACCGAAGATGATCAAGAGAAGAATATCGACCCTGGCCTGCTGACATCAACTCTAAAACTGGACAGATCAGCTTTCAGGAAAAGAGAGCGGATGAGGGTATGTCTACAGAATATATTAATTGATGAAAACTTTATTCATTACTCGCGTTTTTTACGTAAATTATTATACATAAACTGTGTTTACTAATAATTTAGCTTAAAAACATTAATTTTTTTCAATCATTCGAGTACATTCGGGTAGTCTTGTGTAATGCAGTATTTTGTGTCTATTTAGGTATGGTTAACCTGAGTGTTGAAATCGTGGAAAAATATATGTTCTTAGCGCGCCTGAATTGGGCTGTCTGCACTCTCAAAGTGCATGTTGTTGCCAAATGTATTTCATATGCTGTAAACCTAGTTCATAGTTGTTAGTTTCCTTTAATGCCAAACAAACACATACCAATCGTTGGTTAGAAGGCGATCGCCGAATTCGTCCTCGCTTTCTCCCGTGTCGCTGGCTGTCGTGTCGTTTTCGTCGGTTTCGCTTGCATACGGTTCAAACCGATATGGCTCAATAGCTTCAGTTTCTTCTTCAATTTCATTTTCTCTACCTGCCTCCACACTACAACCATCCGTTTCAATACATGCGTAATCTGTTGAATCGCTTAAGCCGCTGAAATCCGAGTCTGAATCCGGGCTAATGTCGCTATAGCTTGCTGTTCTATGCGCCATGTTTGTTTGTGTTGGCTTCACTATGGGACGTCACAGGAAAATGGACGGGTGTATATAACGATGGTTAAAATCAGGCACTTTGAAGCTTTTTTTTAGGGATATTGCGTGATGGGTAAAATTTTGAAAAAAACTTCGAAAAATAAAATAAGCCACTGGGAACTGATTTTTAATGGTTTTAACAATTCTGAAATTGTGATAATGTTCCCCTTTAAAAGCCGCATTATCATTATCGGCATGACATAATAATGAAGAAAAATAAAAGTCCTTGGACTGAGAAAAATTATAATTTTGACTCCTTTATTCCAAACAAATGTTTGGCTCTCCTACTATTCACCCTTCAACAAAACCCCATGAAAGCGCCAACGAGCCCTCTATTCCGGACGGGGAGGAGACATTTCAAAGTGAAAGGGCGGGAAGCGAGCGGCGGAGGAGGACAGATGAATAATTGAGCGCGAGCGCTTGAGAATGAACGCGTGTGACGCGGCTGAGCTTCTATGACTGCGCGACATGAGAGGGGGAGAGGAATCATGCAATATGGATGCGGACGCCTATTGATCCGCGCACTACGATCATATATGGCAGCTCGCTCGCCCGTTTGCTGGAAAAAACGTCTCGGAAAAAAGCCAGGACTGTTCCTGTCAGTCAGTCCCAGTCACAACTGATCTGCACCACGGGATGACATCATTTACACTGCAAAAACTGAAATCTAAGTCAGATGAAATATCTCAAATAAGGGTGATATTTGCTTATTTTCTGTCTGATAAGATAATTCTTCTCACTAAGCAGATTTTATGTTAGAGTGTTTTACTTGTTTTAACGGTTTTGGTCCTAAATGATCTCGGTAAGATATTACAGCTTGTTGCTGAGATTTGATGACCTATATTGAGTAAAACATGCTTGAAACTAGAATATCAACTGTTGCAAAGCTGTGTCATCAACACTCACAAGTATAAAACTACTTTTTAAAGTAATAATTTCTTATTTCAAGCATGAAAAAAAATCATGATTTTGACACAATTGTGTCTCATAATTAAAACAGATGACAGCCAAATGGACTTTGCTGTTTTATTTTCAATGAAACAATAGAAAATAGGTACTCATATAATAGTACAGTTGGCACAGTACAGTAAACTGACAGTGAATATTGAAACATTTAACATTTCAAACTATTTTGAACAGAAATAGTTCATGCACATTCAGATGAATTCTTCAAAATTACAATTAAAGAATGTTTGGCCAGGGGCTGTATATATGCGCACTAATTGACTGAAAGAGCACGCACTTGGCGTGATGATGTCATGTTATCCATGGAAAAATGCATTTTTAGACCATATGAATTGCCTGAGCGGCTAGGAGACCCCGAGAGTAACAAGCGGTTGCCTTGTTGCCTTTCCATTAAGAACAATAAATTAGTTTTTAGTATAAGTTTGATGGTTTCAAGAAATGTAATGCCGAGCGCATATCATTATGTCAAGATAATGGCACTAGCGTTTACTTAATTTAAGAATATTTTTCAACATATTGAGCAAAAAGGCCCCTTTTTTTTCTTCTAAGAAAAGTGCACTTGTTATTAGTGAGAATATACTTATTTTAAGGTATTTTTGGGTTCATTGAGGTTAGCTAATTTTACTTGTTTTGGAAAATCTTGACAAGCCAAATTTTCTTGTTCTATTGGCAGATAATTTTGCTTAGTTCAAATAAAATACCCCTCATTTTTGTATTTTTTTTTCTTGTTTTTGAACACTGACTTTTTGCAGTGTGGTCACATGACTTGAGAAGACATTTGTAGCGCCCCCTTATGGGTTGTGGTCAAAAAACTTTGGGAGACATGCTAGCATTCATCATTACAACACAAAGTCAATGCCTTAGGGGTAATTTTATATATATATATATATATATATATATATATATATATATATATATATATATATATATAGTACAGGTTTTGTTTAGTTTTTGACTACCTTAGTTCTATTTCAGCACCCCTGGGTTTGTGTTTTGGTTACTATGGGTGCTGATTATTTTCACCTGCCTCTGATTCGGGTTCGGGGTGCTCACCTGCTCCTGGGCACTAATCAGAGAGCTACTTATTTCTGTTTTTCGCCACACTCAGTCTGGCTGTTTTGTTTGCTCCTGCAACACGGTACTTCCGGCCTCTTAAAGACCGATATTGTACTTTTGAGAGAAAATGTACCTATATTTTTAGGAGAAGTGTTAGGAAAAATGGTGTTACATAATAATGTCATTACTAACATCGTTACTTTTACTGGTAATTACTAATCTAAGTACCGTATTTTTCGGAGTATAAGTCGCACCGGCCGAAAATGCATAATAATGAAGGAAAAAAACATATATAAGTCGCACTGGAGTATAAGTCGCATTTTTGGGGGAAATGTATTTGATAAAAGCCAACACCAAGAATAGACATTTGAAAGGCAATTTAAAATAAATAAAGAATAGTGAACAACAGGCTGAATAAGTGTACACTATATGAGGCATAAATAACCAACTGGTATGTTAACGTAACATATTATGGTAAGAGTCATTCAAATAACTATAACATATAGAGGTACTTTCGACCTCCTCGCTAGCATGGGGATTCTTCGCTGGCTACATCCAGCGGCCTCCAAAGCAGCGGAGTTAAGTACCAGCGTGGACCGTCAACGGAAGACACGTAAGCGGTGTGAGCGGAAGCAGAAGCGGGGATGCCGAGCGGGGCTAACAACAAAGCGAAAGGCTAATCCTCAAAGAAGCGCTAGTCCGGGTGAGAAGTTAGTTAAAATAGAACTAGCCAGCGCCAGGCTGGATAATACCTGCACACATAGCAACTATTTTAGAACAATACACAACTCAAAAATTTTTTTTTCTGTGTCAGAAGTAGACATGCACTCTACTGAGGTGGCAAGTTATGATGCGTTCGGTTTATCACAACATCAAGCAAACAATCGGAAAATTCCCGTCATATCAATTCCTAGATATGGTCGTAATTATTTAAATTGCACTACACATAATAAACACAACATTATTAATATTGCTACTACGGATAATTTCAACAAAAACTCCTCAAAACAGCCCACTACCTATAATATGGGCTTCTTAAACATAAGATAATTATCTTCCAAAACGTTATTAGTTAATGAGGTCATTAGAGACAATAATCTTGACGTTATTGGTCTCGCCGAGACCTGGCTCAAACCAGACGATTTCTTTGCGCTGGGTGAGGCGTCTCCTCCTGGCTATGCGGGAGCGCATATTGCCCGTCCCATTAAAAGGGGTGGGGGAGTTGCACTCATCCACAATAAAAACTTTAATCTTACCCCGAACCTAAATAATAAATATAACTCGTTTGAGATGCTTACTATGAGGTTTGTCACACCGCTGCCTCTCCACCTGGCTGTTATCTACCGCCCCCCAGGACCCAATTCGGACTTCATCAGTGAATTTTCAGAGTTCGTTGCTGATTTAGTGACGCACGCCGACAATATAATCATAATGGGGGACTTTAATATCCATATGAATACCCCATCGGACCCTCAGTGCATGGCGCTCCAGACTATAATTGATAGCTGTGGTCTTACACAAATAATAAATGAACCTACGCATCGCAACGGAAATACGATAGATCTAGTGCTGGTCAGGGGTGTCACCACCTCCAAAGTTACGATACTCCCGTATACTAAAGTAATGTCCGATCATTACCTTATAAAATTCGAAGTTCTGACTCATTGTCAACAAACTAATAATAATAACTACTATAGCAGCCGCAACATTAATGCTGCCACAACGATGACTCTTGCTGGCCTACTGCCTTCGGTAATGGCACCATTCCCAAACTATGTCGGCTCTATTGATAACCTCACTAACAACTTTAACGACGCCCTGCGCGACACCATTGATAGTATAGCACCGCTAAAGCTTAAAAGAGCCCCTAAAAGGCGCACCCCATGGTTTACAGAAGAAACTAGAGCCCATAAATTATCATGTAGAAAGCTGGAACGCAAATGGTGCGCTACTAAACTTGAGGTTTTCCATCAAGCATGGAGTGATAGTTTAACAACTTATAAACACATGCTTACCCTAGCTAAAGCTAAATATTACTCAAATCTCATCCACCTCAACAAAAATGATCCGAAATTTTTGTTTAGTACAGTAGCATCGCTAACCCAACAAGGGACTCCTCCCAGTAGCTCCACCCACTCAGCAGATGATTTTATGAATTTCTTTAATAAGAAAATTGAACTCATTAGAAAGGAGATTAAAGACAATGCATCGCAGCTACAACTGGGTTCTATTAACACAGATACGACTGTATCTACGAAGGATACCGCCCTCCAAAATAGTTTCTCTCTCTTTGATGAAATAACATTAGAGGAATTGTTAAGATGTGTCAATGGGACAAAACAAACATGTTTACTTGACCCATTTCCTGGGAAACTTATTAAGGAGCTTTTTGTATTATTAGGTCCATCAGTGCTAAATATTATAAACTTATCACTCTCCTCTGGCACTGTTCCACTAGCATTCAAAAAAGCGGTTATTCATCCTTTGCTCAAAAGACCTAACCTCGATCCTGACCTCATGGTAAACTACCGGCCGGTGTCCCACCTTCCGTTTATCTCGAAAATCCTCGAAAAAATTGTCGCACAGCAGCTAAATGAACACTTGGTGTCTAACAATCTCTGTGAACCTTTTCAATCCGGTTTCAGGGCAAATCACTCTACGGAGACAGCCCTCGCAAAAATGACTAATGATCTACTGCTAACGATGGATTCTGATGCGTCATCTATGTTGCTGCTTCTTGATCTTAGCGCTGCTTTCGATACCGTCGATCATAATATTTTATTAGAGCGTATCAAAACACGTATTGGTATGTCAGACTTAGCCTTGTCGTGGTTTAACTCCTATCTTACTGACAGGATGCAATGCGTCTCCCATAACAATGTGACCTCGGACTATGTTAAGGTAACGTGCGGAGTCCCCCAAGGTTCGGTTCTTGGCCCTGCACTCTTTAGTATTTACATGCTGCTGCTAGGCGACATCATACGCAAATACGGTGTTAGCTTTCATTGCTATGCTGATGACACCCAACTCTACATGCCCCTAAAGCTGACCAACACGCCGGATTGTAGTCAGCTGGAGGCGTGTCTTAATGAAATTAAACAATGGATGTCCGCTAACTTCTTGCAACTCAACACTAAGAAAACGGAAATGCTGATTATCGGTCCTGCTAAACACCGACATTTATTTGATAATACCACCTTAACATTTGACAACCAAACAATTACACAAAGCGACTCAGTAAAGAATCTGGGTATTATCTTCGACCCAACTCTCTCTTTTGAGTCACACATTAAGAGTGTAACTAAAACGGCCTTCTTTCATCTCCGTAATATCGCTAAAATTCGTTCCATTTTGTCCACTAGCGACGCTGAGATCATTATTCATGCGTTCGTTACGTCTCGTCTCGATTACTGTAACGTATTATTTTCGGGTCTTCCTATGTCTAGCATTAAAAGATTACGGTTGGTACAAAATGCGGCTGCTAGACTTTTGACAAGAACAAGAAAGTTTGATCATATTACGCCTATACTGGCTCACCTGCACTGGCTTCCTGTGCACTTAAGATGCGACTTTAAGGTTTTACTACTTACGTATAAAATACTACACGGTCTAGCTCCAGCCTATCTTACCGATTGTATTGTACCATATGTCCCGGCAAGAAATCTGCGTTCAAAGAACTCCGGCTTATTAGTGATTCCCAGAGCCCAAAAAAAGTCTGCGGGCTGTAGAGCGTTTTCTATTCGGGCTCCAGCACTATGGAATGCCCTCCCGGTAACAATTAGAGATGCTACCTCAGTAGAAACATTTAAGTCCCATCTCAAAACTCATTTGTATACTCTAGCCTTTGAATAGCCCCCCTTTTTTTTAGACCAGTTGATCTGCCGTTTCTTTTCTTTTCTCCTCTGCTCCCCCCTATCCCTTGTGGAGGGGAAGACACACAGATCCGGTGGCCATGGATGGGGTGCTGGCTGTCCGGGGTCGGGACCCGGGGTGGACCGCTCGCCTGTATATTGGTTGGGAACATCTCTGCGCTGCTGACCCGTCTCCGCTCGGGATGGTTTCCTGCTGACCCCACTGTGGACTGGACTCTTACTGTTATGCTGGATCCACTATGGACTGGACTCTCACAATATTATGTTAGACCCACTCGACATCCATTGCATTCGGTCTCCCTAGAGGGGGGGGGGTTACCCACATATGCGGTCCTCTCCAAGGTTTCTCATAGTCATTCACATCGACGTCCCACTGGGGTGAGTTTTTCCTTGCCCTTATGTGGGCTATACCGAGGATGTCGTTGTGGCTTGTGCAGCCCTTTGAGACACTTGTGATTTAGGGCTATATAAATAAACATTGATTGATTGAGAACATGCTATACGTTTACCAAACAATCTGTCACTCCTAATCGCTAAATCCCATGAAATCTTATACGTCTAATCTCTTACGTGAATGAGATAAATAATATTATTTGATATTTTACGCTAATGTGTTAATCATTTCACACATAAGTCGCTCCTGAGTATAAGTCGCACCCCCGGCCAAACTATGAAAAAAACTGCGACTTATAGTCCGAAAAATACGGTATATTACTTTTTTGGTAATGTAACAAGTAACTTTAGTTAATTACTTTTTTTAAAGTATTTTTCCGAACACTGATTAAGGTCACTGACCTACTGAGTAGCCTTGTGGTTAGAGTGTCCGCCCTGAGATCGGTAGGTCGTGAGTTCAAACCCCGGCCGAGTCATACCAAAGACTAAAAAAATGGGACCCGTTACCTCCCTGCTTGGCATTCAGCATCAACGGGTTGGAATTGGGGGTTAAATCACCAAAATGATTCCCGAGCGCGGCCACTGCTGCTGCTCACTGCTCCCCTCACCTCCCAGGGGGTGGAACAAGGGGATGAGTCAAATGCAGAGGGTCATTTCACCACACCTAGTGTGTGTGTGACTATCATTGGTACTTTAGCTTTAATTGTATTTATCCGTCACTACAGGGAAATGAAGCCTCCAAATAGGTTGTGTTTAATGAGCTCTTACAAAATGACTCATTATAATCAATTATCTTTAAGTTTAAAAATACACTTTACTTAAAATATTTCAATGTTACTATCATTTTTTACATGGATAAATCACCCTGAGCTCCACTTGTCCAACAGTCAGCAAATGTGTTTATTTTGCTGCAGGGATCTAAACGACATTCAGGTGATAATATCGTATGCTTTTGTCAGGGGAAAACAGGAAATCGATCTTTTTGGCCCGCCTTATCATCTTTTTCACAGTAAATCTTTATAGTGGAAAGCGTTCATCCGATGCTCAGGGGAGCTGTCCGCGGTGCTGAACTCATCTGGCCTGGAGATTGGAACTTAAGTGGTCATTAGAGTGATGAAGCGTGAATGAAGGAGTTGTTTGAGTTCATTTTGGGGAACAAGGAACACAATTACTGTGCATTCTGATGAATAGACCTCATCGTTTCCTCCAGGCTTTATTCGCAGCTACTGGCAGTAGACGCTTAAGCTGTAGTTAATAATAAGGAGCTGTATTTAAAAAGACAGTATTAGATTGAAGTTGAACTGACCAATGTCCCAGGATCCAGGACTTTCTAGCTCCCTGCGGCCAATGAAGTACCAGACGCAGGCCATCCAGTGCGCCAGCAGGGCGAACATGGACATGAGCAGGGTGAGGACCACGGCGCTGTACTGGGAGTAGCGCTCCAACTTCTGCAGGAGGCGCAGCAAGCGCAGCAGACGCACTGTCTTCAGCAGGTGGACGCCAAAGTACTGCGGAGACATAATGGCGTCAGATCCCAGGACAGTGTCCATTTGTCCCGTTCGACACTCAACAGTCGTCAAGACAAAATCCCAAAATGTAGTGAGGCTAAATCGGGCTGCTGACCTTCCCTTTAAAACGGGTGTGTTTTTAAAACCTTCTCATGAAATTCAATATATTTTATGATTTTTATTGAACATTATATCTATTAGTTATTTTTTCCAAAACAATGATCTACCTTAAACACTTCAATTACCCCTCATTTTGAGCAACTGTAGTGTCCTACAGTTGCTGGGTGTTTGGTCTACTGTATGAAATTAAATATCGTTCGGATTTTCTAATTGGGGAAAAATAAGAAATAAAATTAAAAAATTAAAATTAAAATTCAGTTTAAAATGTAATTACTTTTTTGAAATTATAGAATACAATATACTTTTTATTGTCATTGCACATTAGGAACAACAAAATTGCGGAACACTGATGGCAGGAGCTACCATGCAAGGTACCGTATTTTTCGGAGTATAAGTCGCACCGGAGTATAAGTCGCACCTGCCAAAAATGCATAATAAATAAGGAAAAAAACATATATAAGTCGCACTGGAGTATAAGTCGCATTTTTGGGGGAAATGTATTTGATAAAAGCCAACACCAAGCATAGACATTTGAAAGGCAATTTAAAATAAATAAAGAATAGTGAACAACAGGCTGAATAAGTGTACGTTATATGAGGCATAAATAACCAACTGGTATGTTAACGTAACATATTATGGTAAGAGTCATTCAAATAACTATAACATATAGAACATGCTATACGTTTACCAAACAATCTGTCACTCCTAATCGCTAAATCCCATGAAATCTTATACGTCTAGTCTCTTACGTGAATGAGATAAATAATATTATTTGATATTTTACGCTAATGTGTTAATCATTTCACACATAAGTCGCTCCTGAGTATAAGTCGCACCCCCAAATTATGAAAAAAACTGCAGAAAAACACGGTACTGACCACGATCTATCAGGAGCAGTTAGGGTTTGGTACTTTTCTCAGAGACACCTCGACAGCCACTCTACCCACTGAGCCATGCTGCCCACCCACTGAGCCATAAGTGATAATACAAAAACATTATGGCTGTAGGCAACCTCCTGATGTACTTGAAGATAAAATTGAAATGGCGTCAGATCCAAGGAAAGACAAAAATCACGTCATTTAAAAGCGCAATGCAGCTAAATTGTGCTGCTTCCTTTTTCTTTAATAAGGATGTCTTTTCAAAACCTTCTCATGAAATATATTTTATTGTAATTTTTATCTGACATTATATTTATACGATTTTTTCAAAACAATGATCTACCTGAAACAGTTTAATTAACCCTTCAATTTGATTCACCGCGCAGCCTCCTATCGTTGCTGAATGCGAGGTTTACTGTACAAAATCAAATATCTTTTGGATTTTCTAATTGACAAAAAATAAAATAAAAATTACAAGTTAAAATGAAGATTTTTTTTAATTTTTTTATTATGTAGTCCTACATAATAACACAAATAAATACAAACTGTGAATTTAACTTTAAAAAAAATGAATGAATGAATTTAATATAAATAATAATACATAAATATTGACAAAAACAGATGTGGCTGTAGGCAACCTCCTAATGTAGTCTTAAGGTAGGTTTTAAGCTTTGGTATGAACAAACTCATTGGCTGTATTAATGAGCGATTTGTATTATTATTATTATCAACTTTTACAACATTGGTTCTGTTGTTGCTGTGTTGTTCTAACATGCTTGTTCATAAACAACCACGTGGTTATAGAGAGAGCTACGTTTTCCTTTCCACTTTCTCATGCACTCCATTTTGACTGCTGACCTCAAGACATGCGACTCTAAATATTCAATGAAGGATCTAAATATGCCATCAGCAAGGATTTTATTTTTTTTATTTTTTTAAATGAACATATGACACATATTATAATTCTTATGCTTATAATGAGGATTTTTATCTTTTTTAAAGATAAAAATTAAAAAAAAACATTGAAGACACTTTATGTGCAGCAAGTGGTTCTTAACCTGGGTTCGATCGAACCCTAGGGGTTCGGTGAGTCGGCCTCAGGGGTTCGGCAGAGCCTCTGCCGCAGCAGTCAAGACACACCAGACTCATGAATTGATTAACGTGGACCCCGACTTAATTAAACAAGTTGAAAAACTTATTCGGGAGTTAACATTTAGTGGTCAATTGTACGGAATATGTACTGTACTGTGCAATCTACTAATACAAGTTTCATTCAATCAATCAATCGTGTAAATAAAAACTTCTCCCTATCGGTGTATCTGTACTGTAAAGTTAACATTTGAATGACAATAAAAAAGGAAGTCTAAGTCTAAGTATTATGGATACCCCCAAACAATGTTCCCTCTAATTTTCCATCTGATTTGCAAGTGTGTAATTTGTTGTGAGTTCATGCACATATAACTTTGTCTTGAATTTGAACAAAAAAAAATTAAACATTTTATTTTTCACTAAAGAAGGGTTCGGTAAATGTGCATATGAAACTGGTGGGGTTTGGTACCTCCAACAAGGTTAAGAACCACTGATGTTGACTCACCACGCTGACGTTGAAGGCGTACAGGAGGTCAAAGGGCAGGGCGGCGATGAGGTCCACAAAGAGCCACGTGGTGACGTAGTGGACGCAGATGGAGCGGGCGTCGTACACCACCTGGCCCGACGTGCTCACGAAGGTCGTTCGAAAGTTCAACGCAATGTCTGATATGAAAAGAGAGCGAGAAATGACATAAAACGGTACAAAGGCCTATTTTCAAACTACTGATATATTTGCAATATGAATAATAATTTGATTGCATTTTCTTTTTTTTCCTGACAAATGCTAAGAATTAAATATTTTGTCTTCAGGCTCTGAGAAGAAAACGCAAGGACAATTATCTTTTATATAAAAGAAAAAAGACTGTGTCAAAACACTCAAGTGAATAGTGTTCATCATTGAAAATTTTGTTTTTTTAAAATAATGGAACCTCTTAAGTTTTGGAATATTTTGGAATTTTGGTGAAATACGTGTTTTCCACGTCGTACAACAATTCAGAACACTATAACATATGTTAAGTCAGGAGTCACCAGGTAGCCCGTAAGGACCAGATGAGTAGCCCGCTGGCCTGTTCTAAAAATAGCTCAAATAGCAGCACTTACCAGTGAGCTGCCTCTATTTTTTTAATTTTATTTATTTACTAGCAAGCTGGTCTCGCTTTGCTCGACATTTTTAATTCTAAGAGAGACAAAACTCAAATAGAATTTGAAAATCCAAGAAAATATTTTAAAGACTTGGTCTTCACTAACAGACAAAGAAACAGATAAGAGATTTGGTGTCCAGTTCAAAGTGTGACATGATTTATTAAAAAATTTGAGAGTTGACTTTTATATTTGACATGAGTTATTATTTGTACAAACATGGTGCAAAGGCATTCATGATTTGTTAAAAAATGTTAGTGGCTAGCTAGTTAAAATGGGATATTGTGATTTCACAAGACTGTCTTAGAAGTGATCATTTGAAAATGTTCAATTTGAAAAATGTGCACTTAGAGAAAATATAAAAATAAAGTGTTGCATATTGATATTTATCTGTTTCTATATATATTTATTGTGAGAAATCATTAACATGATCAGTGTTTCCACAAAGATAAATATCATTAATTATTAATAATAACATAGAGTTAAAGGTAAATTGAGCAAATTGGCTATTTCTGGCAATTTATTTAAGTGTGTTTCAAACTGGTAGCCCTTCGCATTAATCAGTACCCAAGAAGTAGCTCTTGGTTTCAAAAAGGTTGGTGACCCCTGTGTTAAGTTAACACTAGAAAAAGAGTGCAGGCCTCAGCCAGGCTTTATCTTCAAATAGTAAATAATCCTTTTTTAAAAAGATGGCAGCAGAACATGGCTACTTCAAGTTCCACAGCATTGAGCATGGGTGTCAAACTCTGGCCCGTGGGCCAAAATTGGCCCGCTGTGTAATTTCACTTGGCCCTTGAGGCGATATCGAATTAACACTAAAGCTGGCCCGCCGATTATATACAAGCATTCTTGTTTGGTGTGGATTCACAGTGTGGTGTATATTTCTAACAGTGTTAAAGTTGTTTATACGGCCACCCTCAGTGTAAACTGTATCGAGTATGTGTTGCATTCACGTGTGTGTGTGTGTGTGTGTGTACAGAAGCCGCACAAATCTTGTGACTGTTAGAATGGATGAAAAGCGGATGTGACGACAGCTCGTAGAGGACGTTAAAGTGAGTACCTTGAAGGTAGAAAAGCGCTATACAAGTACAACCCATTTTTTAAAGGCAGTGCCTTTAAGGCACGCCCCCAAGACTGTGGTCCGGGTGGACTACAAGACATAATGACTGATGAACACCTTTGTTCGATAATGAAGGTTGCCTCAGCTCAAAGCCTGAGCCCCGACATTAATGAACTAGCATCCAAGAAAATATGCCAGGTATCTGTCTTGGGCACATCAGATTAGATCAGTGTGTTGCAAACTGAGCAGTTTAAAGTCCTGAATGGTTGGTTTATTAATTTATTATTTTATTTTCAAATTTATTAGCCTGTGGAAAAAGTTAATGTTGATATTTACCTTAGAAGGCTGCAAATAGAAAAGAGGTATTCAATTTTTATTTAAACTGTATTTGATATGCCATTGATATTTTTTTATTATTATTATTTGAAACTCGATTTTGCATGTCACTATAAAGTTATATAAGCCTTGCTTGTTCAATATTGAATGCAAACCTTGTTTGGGTCCCTATTAAAAGGTTCATTTGTTCAACCTTGGCCCGCGGCTTTGTTCAGTTTTAAATTTTGGCCCACTCTGTATTTGAGTTTGACAGCCCTGGCATAGAGCATCACCATGGTTACCCCGAGACCGAAGCTTTCACGACGTTACATCAGTTAAGACATCATTGTTAATTCACCACTCAGGACTCGTCCACGAGAAGCGAAGTGTTCACCTTGAGAAGAATTGAGAAGAAAGAAGAACTACAACAAAATAATAATTCAAGATGCTCTGTCATCGCACGCAAGTGAAGAAATGAAAGGAAGTCCGTAGACACATCTGAGTTCGTCGGCACGATTAGTTGTGACAAACGGCGTATCGACTGACAGGAGGTCCCGCATAAAAGTTGTGGGTGGCTGGTGTGATTGAATTTGCGAGCGGACAACTCTCCACGGATGGGCGACGGCTCACATTTCCTTATCCAACGACAGAAAACAAAGAGGCTTTCTAGGAAATGACCTTAGAAGTAATGTTCACTGGTGCTAATGCTCATATCCTTCCTGTGATGCAAAGCTCTCATTAAAAAAAACTTGAATATTGATGAATATCATCCGCAATAAGACAAACTCTTCTCTAAATGGTGGCATGTAAATGTGTGGCTGGCATGTACAGTACTGGTGAGTTAGTGTTAGGGTTCAAAAGTCACAATGTTTATTTTTACACAAACAAAAACAGATGTTTGGTTGATAAGAGCTGTTTGGACCTGTAGTCACTTTTATGCCATATTGTAATAACTAAGCTGCAGAAGACCTCAAACGGGAAGTAAATCTAAATAATGAAGGAGGGCACAATTGGCACCATGGGAACATTTTTAATTACCGGGTAAAAAGAAATAACTATGAGCCCCTACAGTAGGGCAGAATATATTCATTATTAATCATTTTCAATAACGTGTGACAATAATGGAGTAAAGTTCCACAAGCAGGCAAAGTTGTTGCTCATTTTTCTCAACATGAGTTCAGTGCAAACTATACAGTAGTTTCAAAAATGAATTTCTGGCTGGCTGAAATATTGTGCAAATTCTTTTATAAAATAATCTGGTCGAGTTCTCAATTGCAGAATGATTAGCAGGCCCAACATTACATTTTATTCATTAATAGAGAAGGCTAAAACATTGTCATGCAGCAATATGAAGACAATTAACTTGCATAACATGTAATGTACAGAATATCAGAAGCATTTAAGGTAGACATATCAAAGATTACATTACTAAGCATCTTTGACAATCAAAGCATGGTCGTAACATCAACATTTTGTGTTATTAACGTGTGAAAATGCTATCTTAACATGGTGTAGCTCCTTATCTGAATGCAAGTGCTCCTAAAGCAGGAATACAAATTCTGTATTCCAACAAAATGCAAAATCCGGCAAGACGCCAACGCATTGAGGTATTTTTTTAGTTTTTCATTAAAAGCGTGTTTGTCCTATTTGTTTTGAGCCGTTTCAAAAAGCATAACGTTTAAAGCACATTTCATTAAAGCAAACTATTTGTCCAGTTATGGTGTTAAAACTAGAACATTATTTGTCTAGGGCAGGGGTCGGCAACCTTTACCAGTCAAAGAGCCATTCTAACCAGTTTCACAAATTATAGACAGCAATGGGAGCCACAATTTTTTTTTGATATTTTAAATGATATAACACTGCATGCAAAGTCTTTTTTTTACTTTGTGCTATGAAAAAGGGGTCTCAGACACGCTGCCCACACCTTTATATGGAATTAGAAAGCTGGTGCGGCAAGCAGGTTTTAAATGGGTGGCGCTTGTCAGTGTCATGCGTGCCGTGATGGTACAGCATATAGCGCCCACTACAACCGGCGTGTCTGATAAGCCTCACGTTGTACGGGGATTCCGCTTGCTCACGTAGGTGACAGCAATGCATACTTAGTCAACAACCACACAGGTTACACTGACGGTGGCGGTATAAAAAAAACTTTAACACTCTTACTAATAATGCGCCACACTGTGAACCCACACCAAACAAGAATGACAAACACATTTCGGGAGAACATCTGCACGGTAACACAACATAAACACAACAGGACAAATACCCAGAATCCCATGCAGCCCTAACTTTTCCGGGATACATTATACACCCCCGCTACCAAACCTCGCCCACCTCAACCGACGCACAGAGAGAGGGGGCGGGGGTTGATGTGTGAGGGAGCAGGGTTGGGGTGGGGGCGGGGTTTGGTGGTAGCAGGGGTGTATAATGTAGCCCGGAAGAGTCAGGGCTGCATGGGATTCTGGGTGTTTGTTCTGTTGTGTTTATGTTGTGTTAAGGTGCAGATGTTCTCCCGAAATATGTTTGTCATTCTTGTTTGGTTTTGGTTCAAAGTGTGGCGCATTATTAGTAAGAGTGTTAAAGTTGTTTTATATGGTCACCGTCAGTGTAACCTGTGTGGCTGTTGGCCAAGTATGCCTTGCTGTCACATACGTGTGCAAGCAGGAGATGTATATTGTATAACAAGTGTTGAACTGGCACGCTGTCAATACAGATTGTAGAGGACGCCAAATGTTGTATCGTCATGGCACGCCCTTATAATAGCTGTAAGGGTGAATATTAATCCGGGGAGTTTTCTGCGAGAGGCACTGAAATCCGGAAGTCTCACGGGAAAATTGGGGGGTTCAGCAAGTTAGCTGCTGAGCCGCATCAGAGTGATCAAAGAGCCGCATGCGGCTCCGGAGCCGCGGGTTGCCGACCCCTGGTCTAGGGTAAACGTATTAATGATGAAATAGTGATATCTATCTGCCATTATCGCGGTTAATTATGAGTTAACTATTAACAAAATGCGATTAATTGTAAATATTTTAATCAGCCCTAGTCACAATAAATGATTAAATGATAAATAATGAATGATTAAATGATGATAATATACAGTCAATTCAGTCACCGCATCGCGCTTCCAAGTTTGCGGCTTCACTCTAGCGCATATTTTTTTAAGGGCCTAAATTAAGCATTTGTAAGCATAAACATGGCCAAATTAACCAAAATATCAATACTGCAGTAGTATTGACCGCTAGATAAAACCAAACCAATCATAACACGTTGTTCAGTGATTGGCTCAGCCTCAGGTAGCATTGCTATACTGGATTCAACAAGTGTAAAGGTGAACATGTGGGTGTTTTTCTTTCATATTGTTAAAAATTGTATTTAGAAGGTCGTAACAGGTTTTTTAGGCTTTAGCTATAAAAGTATGCAATTTGTAATTATTAATAATCCTACTTTGCGGAAATTAATTGACCACAGTCAGGCTTGAGCCAATTAACAACGATTCAATCAATCAATCAATCAAAGTTTACTTATACAAGCCTTAATCACAAATGTCTCAAAGGGCTGCACAAGCCACAACGACATCCAAATATGAAAAAGAAAAACAAACAAACTGTTTTGTTAGCCAAAACAATACTTTGTACATCATTTTATACTAAATAAATGCATCAGATTACGTCATTATTTGTTTGATAGTCACTTAACTGTTTATATTTATAATGTTTGTGTTTACTATTTTATCATATTTTACATTATTAGAATAATAGTATGTTCTTAAATTTTCACAAGCACCTACAAGCAAACAATTATTTTTTAATATCTTTTAAATTGAATATATGTAAAAAAATATCTTGATATATATCTTGATATATATATATATATATATATATATATATAGTTTTATATGTTTCACTTTTTTGCATTTTCTACATATTTTTGGGCTAATTCAAGCATTTTTAAGCATAAAAATATCAATATTATAGTTGTATTGGCCACGAAATGAGACCAAATCAATCAGAGTGCATTGTTTCTAATTTTCCAGGGGGGCCCCAGCCAAAATATTATTCCAGCCGTGGTAGTGCGCACACTTGTTAAAGCTTTAATGCAGGCCTTTTTCCATCTACAAATGATTTTTACATGTAAGACAAACACTTTATATGTGTGCTTATAATAAGGTTATGTGTTTAAAATTATTTAGGCTTTTATCGTGTCCCAAAAATTAAAGAATTGGCCATATCTATGGTATTAATTGTAAAGGATTGTTGTCTAATGTTGATGTGCTAAAACCTCTTTCTTGTTTGGAAGCTACAAACAATATTAACTGTTATTCGTTCAAGCACATAGTCCATATTAATAAAGTGTTTGGATGTATTCATTAAATCATTGTATTCTTGGTTGCCAAAAAGTGATGCAAAGTAATATTTTGATGTTGACACATTTCATCTGTGCATAAATACATACTGGAATACCCTTAGGACATGTACAGATGAGATGTGTCAATATCAAAATATTTTTTTTAATCACTAAGATTACTTCAACACGTAAACAGTACAGTACTGTGGGTACTTTATTATCATATATGTAACTTTTATGGTTAAAAAACAGGTAAACAGTACAGTATATGTACTTTATAATCAAATATGTAACTCTCTTGAATGAATACATCCAAACACTTTATTAATAATAATTATATCTTATATAGCTTCTAAACAAGAAAGAGTTTTAGCACATTAACATTGGATCAATAACAGTCCTTTACAATCTTATTATTACCATAGAAATGGCCAACTCTGCCATTTTTTCGGACACGATAAAGGCTTAAAGGGGAACATTATCACCAGACCTATGTAAGCGTCAATATATACCTTGATGTTGCAGAAAAAAGACCATATATTTTTTTAACCGATTTCCGAACTCTAAATGGGTGAATTTTGGCGAATTAAACGCCTTTCTATTATTCGCTCTCGGAGCGATGACGTCACGTTGTGACGTCACATCGGGAAGCAATCCGCCATTTTCTCAAACACTGAGTCAAATCAGCTCTGTTATTTTCCGTTTTTTCGACTGTTTTCCGTACCTTGGAGACATCATGCCTCGTCGGTGTGTTGTCGGAGGGTGTAACAACACGAACAGGGATGGATTCAAGTTGCACAAGTGGCCCAAAGATGCGAAAGTGGCAAGAAATTGGACGTTTGTTCCGCACACTTTACCCACGAAAGCTATGCTACGACAGAGATGGCAAGAATGTGTGGATATCCTGCGACACTCAAAGCAGATGCATTTCCAACGATAAAGTCAGAGAAATCTGCCGCCAGACCCCAAGGAAAAGAGAGCGGATGAGGGTATGTCTACAGAATATATTAATTGATGAAAATTGGGCTGTCTGCACTCTCAAAGTGCATGTTGTTGCCAAATGTATTTCATATGCTGTAAACCTAGTTCATAGTTGTTGGTTTCCTTTAATGCCAAACAAACACATACCAATCGTTGGTTAGAAGGCGATCGCCGAATTCGTCCTCGCTTTCTCCCGTGTCGCTGGCTGTCGTGTCGTTTTCGTCGGTTTCGCTTGCATACGGTTCAAACCGATATGGCTCAATAGCTTCAGTTTCTTCTTCAATTTCGTTTTCGCTACCTGCCTCCACACTACAACCATCCGTTTCAATACATGCGTAATCTGTTGAATCGCTTAAGCCGCTGAAATCCGAGTCTGAATCCGAGCTAATGTCGCTATAGCTTGCTGTTCTATGCGCCATGTTTGTTTGTGTTGGCATCACTATGTGACGTCACAGGAAAATGGACGGGTGTATATAACGATGGTTAAAATCAGGCACTTTGAAGCTTTTTTTAGGGATATTGCGTGATGGGTAAAATTTTGAAAAAAACTTCGAAAAATAAAGTAAGCCACTGGGAACTGATTTTTAATGGTTTTAACCCTTCTGAAATTGTGATAATGTTCCCCTTTAAATAATTTCAAACACATATCCTTATGATAGCCACAACCATAAGCGTTTGTCCTACATGTAGAAAGTAATCAGTTGTGGACAGACGAAGTCCGAAAACGGCGGGAATCAATTTTTGACACAGAATCAGTTTTTGCCGCAACACTGATAGCAGCAAATAATAGATTTGACTTACAGTTGTGTCGATGTCAGAATCGATGACTCGCCTTATTAGCAATAAATATGAAATGTGTCCTGCTCAACATCTCCCTGGTGTACAAATAGTACATGTTAAAGCCACACATATAGATTTTGGCGGTGACTTCCTTATCCCGCAAGGAAGCGCATCTGATTGGCTCTCTTCAAGCCTAACCCCCACCCCTCTTTTAATGTCGCCATTTCAGAGCTGTGATTGGATATATTCCCAATTTGTCCCACCCATCGACAAGACAAAATTAAGTATGCTTGGATTTTGTTTCTGTCAACTTCTTTGTCTCGTATTTATACTTTTACTAACATGTCAGTTACTTATTTTATCATCTTAGTCAACGTGCCCTTGTTTTGATTACTGATCCTCTTATTTTTATAAATAAATAAAATAAAAATAAAATAAATAGTCTCCAACAAAAGGTGGGAGGGCCTAGCCACTGATTGGCTCATGCAGCATTACTATTCTGGATTAAACGAGTGTAATGGTGACTAAAGGTGTTATTTCATACCTAGAGGGCTCTCATAAAGTAAAAAAAAAAAAACGCATTTTGAAGGTCACAAACTGTTTTTTATGCTTTGGCTATGAAAGTAAACGATTTATAATTATCAATTTTCCTACTTTACCGAAAATAATTCACCACGGTCAGGCCTGGAACCATAAAACCAATAATAAAGGTATATTTCCAGATAATTTGGGTAAAAAAAACCTGCTTGGCAACCCCAAAAATATTTTGTACATTATTTTTAATAACTTGATGAATCAGATGAAGTTCTAATTTGAATAGAATATATTTATATGATTTATTATGATTATTTTATTATATTTGACATTATTATAATAGTATCTTTATTGTGTATTCGATATTTTAATTTCGTCACTAGCACCTAAAACAGGGGTGGGCAATTAATTTTTACCGGGGGCCGCATGAGCAACCAGAGCACTGCTGGAGGGCCACATGACAATATTTCAATTAAATTTTGCTCAAATTATTTTTGATACACCGTAAGATAAATAATAATAATTTCATTTAACCTAGCTTAACTTTATACAAAAGCAGATTGCTTTTCATGGTTTTATTTTTAACACTGTCTTACACAACACTTCCCGATGTATAATACAATGCAAAAATGTCAATTCCTGTCACTTTATCCTGCATCCTCTTTAAAAGTCCAACATTTTTCCCCGTCAGATTTGGACAACCATCTGTTGTCACACCTGCCAGCTTGTCCTATTTCAGTCCTAACATGTCCAAACACGCATTTACCTATGTGAACAAGTCATTACCTGTGGTTGTTTAATATATTAAAGTATAAAAAAGTTTCCTTTTTACCTACATTGCAAAGAGAATTAAAGAGATTAGGTTCTTAATAACTGGAATTGATAATTACTGCAATTGCCTCTTAATTATCTCAACAAATGAAAATAAAGGAACCTCCACCTTTTATAATAATATCTATTAACAAATAGTCATAATTTGCGTGGCTAGCCAAGCATCATCAAGGCGCTTTTCATTACTCACCCAGCATAAACAAGATCTCCACCAGGATGTCGCTGACGCTGGGGGGGCTTCTGGGGGCGCTGCCTTCGTCTCGCCCGCCCACCACCGTGAAGCACACGTTGTAGGGCACGGTGACGGCCACGTAGAAGGTGGCCAGCAGGATCAGCCAGTCCCAGCCGGCCTTGAAGGTGCCGTAGTGGAGCAAAATGAAACGGGACTTCTGGATGGCCGCTACCTTGTACTCCGGGATGGGAGGCTTCTCCCCGAACATGTTCTGCGTGTAAGGATGGAGGTGTTCATAAGTATGCACGACTTTTTAAGTGATATATTTTTCGCACTTCTTTTAAGATATAATTGCTATTGAAGAATTGTATTCCTATTGCTGTGCTAAAATGTACTTTAACGCTGTTATGAACTTTGTTTTTATGTTGTGAACTTTGTTTTTATGTTGTGGCAAAATTAATATTTTAGCATTATCTTGTCGAAGTGTTTCTTATGTGATTGATGTTGTAGTGCTTCTCTTTACTGCTTTGGCCTGTTCTGTGTCTAAAAGATATGACAATTTTAGAGTCCCCAACTAAATTCCTCGGGCTCTACGGAGATAGCTCTGCTTGGTTCTTGTCACATCCTTGGGATTGCAGATCATTCATTTATATTGTCTTTGTCTTTTTGTTAAAGATTGCTCTCCAAATGGGTTAATTTTGTGATTGATGCTGTATCGCTTCCTTTCCCAAGATTGGACCAAACCATTCCTGTTTTTGCTCCTATCACAGTCAGAGTCTGTCTTTTGCTCATCCCGCTTCTGGCTTTATTCATTATTGACGTGTTTCTTGCTACTTTATAATGTATATTTTTTACATGAGATTTCCAGTTAATTCTATCATCTATTATTACACCCAAAAATTTGTTTTTTTTCACCCTTTCAATATCTACTCCGTCTATTTGTATTTGTGTTTGACTTTCTCTTCTACTGTTACCAAATAACATTATTTTAGTTATACTGAAATTCAAAGATAGTCTGTTTTTGTCAAACCATCTTTTTAATTTGTTCATTTTGTCATGATCTGTGGTATAGATCATGTTTTGTTTGGTTATGTTCTGTTGGGTTTTGGACTCCAAATAGTTCCTGTTTTTGTGCACTCGTTTGTTTTGGTTTCCATGACTACTCATTTGTTCCACCTGCCTTATGCACGCACCTGTTCTAATCAGGAGATTATTATCTAAGCCTGTCGTCAGTTAGTCGGTCTGGCGACATTGAAAGTTTCATGCTGATGTTCATTTCATGCTCTGTCCATGCCATAGTTCGTGCTGCTATTTTCATGCCACAGTAAATGTTGTTTGTTTTATGTTCATAGTTTACGTTAAAGTGTTAGTTTTGTTCCGTGTGCCAAGTTTGTGCCTTCGCCTTGTGAGTGCTTTTTGTTTCTACCCCTTTTGTATAGATAGATTAAATAATGTTCCTACCTTCTAGTCCGTTTGCATCCCAGGAGAACAAATCTCGCAGCAAGCTGCGTAAAACACCCCGACCTGACACATTTATTCTGTTATTATTTCTCTTAGCTTCTGTGTGTTCTCTCCTGAACAAAACACAGTTGTATCAGCTGCAAATAATACTAACTTTAAGTCCTTTATAACTTTACAAATGTCGTTTTTGTAGAGATTGAACAATTTTGGTCCAAGTATTGATCCCTGAGGTACGCCACAAAATATTTTCAGCTCTGTAGAAGTGTGTTAGCCTATCTTCACGTATTGCTTCCTGTTGGTTATCAACCCTCTGATTCCATACCTTTCTAATTTGTTCATTAAGATGCTACGATTAATTGTGACAAATGCTTTTGTTAAATCCATAAACAATGCAGCAGCACATTTTTCGCTATCTACTGCATTGGTTATCTCTTCTGTTATTTCCATTAATGCCATTGACGTTGCGATGTTGGCTCTGTATCCGTATTGGTTGTCTGTGAGTGTTTCATTTTTATTTACGAATTTGTCTGATCTGTTGTTAAACAGTTTTTCAATAATTTTAGAAAATTGTGGAAGTAGAGAAACAGGTCTGTAGTTGTTGGACTTACGTTGTTGATCTTCAGCTTGCTCTTGTCTTGCTTCTGCAGGTGTCCAGACAGGTGGTAGAGGACGGCTCGGCTGCGACGGCGGTTGGCATTGAAGCCGGGAGGCCGCGTCACCTGATGCACCTCCAGACCCGTCTCCTCATCTGCGGAAGGCAAAGAGACTCAGACAAACGATGCAAAACAACGTATTTGCACATGATGAAATGTGTTTAATCAACTTCTCTCCCCACTGCGTATTTCAAAAGGGGCTCTTTTATTAGGGATGTTCTAAGCGTAATACGAGTCCCGAGAGCAGGGGTCTTGAAATTAATTTACCTGGCCTGCGTCGCACTAAATATTCACTTCACAATCACATTTTAACTGTACTAACATGTTAGTGAGTTCTACTTGGAACATGTGCTTTTGTAAGGTTTGCAAACACAAAAGTTAATTTTTTCCTCAAAATGACAGTATTGTGCTTAGAATCTTCTGAAAACGTGATCACGAGAGCAATAAAAGCCTTATTCAGACACGGTGTTGCTGTTTTAACTGTGTGTAATGTTACAGTGGCCAAAAATATTAAATATACTTGTTAAATAAAACCTCTGCCTTGTATTTAATGCATACTTAGGCCTACTTCGCTACAGAATTTTGATGTTGGTCAAGTGTTTTTTGAGGTAGTACTTGGTGAAACAACTTTGAGAACCACTGCCTTATGCTATAGATCAGGGGTGCTCACACTTTTTCTGCAGGCGAGCTACTTTTCAATTGATCAAGTCGTGGGGATCTACCTCATTCATATATATAATTTATATTTACTTATTTATGAAATATATGTTTTTGTTAACAAGGTAAAGGTGTTTAATGATAATGCAAGCATGTTTGACACATATAGTTAATATTGTTAAAAAATTAAAGGTGTTTAATGATAATACAAGTATGTTTAATAAATATAGTTAATATTGTTAACAAGTTAAAGGTGTTTAATGATAATACAAGCATGTTTAACACATAGTTAATATTGTTAAAAAAATTAAAGGTGTTTAATGATAATACAAGAATGTTTAATACATATAGTTAATATTGTTAACAACTTAAAGGTGTTTAAAGATAATACAAGTATGTTTAACACATAGTTAATATTGTTAACAACTTAAAGGTGTTTAAAGATAATACAAGCATGTTTAACACATATAGTAAATATTGTTAACAAGTTAAAGGTGTTTAAAGATAGTACAAGCATGTTTAACACATATAGTTAATATTGTTAACAAGTTAAAGGTGTTTAAAGATAATACAAGCATGTTTAACACATATAGATTCCTTTCTTTCATGAAGACAAGAATATAAGTTGGTGTATTACCTGATTCTGATGACTTGCATTGATTGGAATCAAACAGTAGTGCTGATAATGTCCGCATTTTCGAATGGAGGAGAAAAAAAGTCCTCCTTTCTGTCCAATACCACGTGAAAGTGGTTGGTTTTTGGCATCTTATTTATCCAGCTTCCGTACTCCTTTGTATATACTTTACAAGAAATACATTGTCGGCAAACTCCGTAGCTTGCTAGCTTGTGCACGCCAGCTTTCTGAGACTCTTATTTTGTTAGCGCAACTGTGCAGTCGTCTTTGGAGTTTTGACGACAGGTACGGCGCCAGAGTCTGTTGAAATAAAGTGTTTCTCGCCTTCCAGTCGGTAATTTTAATGAGCTGGCAGCAGTCAGCGTCATCTCAGAAGACCCTCGGGTGCCGTGAATGTCAATCAAGTGACGAAAGTGACGTCATAGTGAAGATTTATGATCGCTCATTTTTAGGACTATTTTTTTAATGACTGGCTGGTGATCGACTGACACACCCTCCGAGATCGACCGGTAGCTCGCGATCGACGTAATGAGCACCCCTTCTATAGATAGATCAAAAAGTTTTGGGCACATTTTGATGAGACTTTCAGGAAAAGTCCAAAATGAGATAAAGAACAATTGTTTGCATTTTAGGGATTTTTTTTACTGTTAAAAGGTCGGACCTGGCGAAGGTCTGAGCTCTACGAGAGATTTTCTAGTTTTATCTATAATATTGGAGCCTTTAAATTGCCATTATGTTCAACTTCCATTAAAATAAAAACAAAACTGAGCATAATTTTAAAAATTATTTATATTTCCCATTTTTTCAGTAACAATTAGGAGGCGATATTAGTCAAAATGTAAACAATACCCATCACTCCCATCCCAGAGTGGTGTATAAAGAGAGCATGGCCAACTCGGTTTTAGGCGATCTCCTCAATGATTGGTCAAAAGTGTTGCGTTTTGGACCAGTTGTTCCTCCCAGGGAATTCAAGTCACAAGTCACTCCCAAGCTCTTTACGACAATTAATGCTGAGTTGAAAAACCACCAGAGACAGAATAGGTATTTTGTAATATATTGGCAAAGCTTTGCAAATATACATTTGAGACCAGTCCAGCATAGAACATTCTATCGCGCCGCCAAAATGGTCTGTCTTCCCGACCCCAAAACCCTCTCTCCTCTCCCTAGTCAAAACACATGCTAGTCAAAACACATTCCAAAGAATTCAAGGTTAACACACACAGTTTACTTGCAGAGAAACAGAAAGAGAATAAATGGAAAACACGAGCTGTTTTCAAATATGACTATGAAAGAAAATAAGTAACACTAAAATTCGGATATATGTAAATATCTGCCTCCGACACTCAGAAGACTATACAGGGCGCCATAACTGCTACAACTTTGTGTAAAGTTCTTACATCGCTTTCCCCACAACCAGGAAAGAAGACAAGTACGGGAAGTGAAGGTTCGCCATCAACACTGGAGAGTCGCCGATTAAAACGTCTTGTGCCAGGTAAACATTTTGCGTTATGTTCAGGACAGAACACACAGAAGCTAATACAAATAATATTAATTAATACATTAAAGAGAGAAGATTTGACAAAAAAACAGACTTTCTTTGAATCTCAGTACAACTAAAATAATGCTATAGAAGAGAAAGTCAAACACAAATAGAAATAGACGGACATTGAAAGAGTAAAATAAACCAAACGTTGGGTGAAATAATAGATGACAAAGTGAACTGGAAATCTCATAAAAAATATACAACATAAAGTGGCAAGAAATATGTCAATAATGAATAAAGCAAAATATGTTCTGGACCAAAAATCACTCCATATTCTCTACTGCTCGCCAGTGTTACCAAATCTGAGTTGTTGTGCAGCAAAATAGTGAAATATGTACAAAAGTACACTTATTCACTTCGCATGTTAGAAAAAAGAAAGATAAGTTATAAAAATATATAATGAGTGATACATACAGTGAGGAGGCAGACACCACAGTTGACATACTTTACACAAAAGTCACAATTTCTCCGTGATTGTTGGTCCAAAGCTAATGAAGATTTTGGCAAAATGAGGGTAATAAGTTATTTTTTTGGTCGTTCTGTGTGATTTTTTAAGTTTATGGCGCCGTCGTGTGCCTGCTGGTTACGAAACACTGCAGGAATGTAGCAGCACACTGCAAAAAGTCAGTGTTCAAAACCGAAGAAAAAAAATACAAAAATGAGGGGTATTTTATTTGAACTACGGTAAGCAAAATTATCTGCCAATAGAACAAGAAAATGTGGCTTGTCAAGACTTTCCAAAACAAGTCAAATTAGCTAACCTCAAAGAACCCAAAAATACCTTAAAATAAGTATATTCTCACTAATAACAACTGTACTACTATATGACTATGTATTTTCTATTGTTTCATTGAAAATAAAACAGCAAAGTCCATTTGGCTGTCATTTGTTTTAATTATGAGACACAATTGTGTCAAAGTCATTTTTTTTTTTTTACATGCTTGAAATAAGAAATGATTACTTTAAAAAAGTAGTTTTATACTTGTGAGTGTTGATGACACAGCTTTGCAACAGTTGATATTCTAGTTTCAAGCATGTTTTACTCAATATAGGTCATCAAATCTCAGCAACAAGCTGTAATATCTTACTGAGATCATTTAGGACCAAAACACTTAAAACAAGTAAAACACTCTAACATAAAATCTGCTTAGTGAGAAGAATTATCTTATCAGATATCACCCTTATTTGAGATATTTCATCTTATTTAGATTTCAGTTTTTACAGTGCAGAGTGCGTCAAATACGGCCGCAAAATTATTGTTTCACGAAATAAAAGCGTATTGTATTGTAAGTTTATAAGCTGGAGTATGTTTAGAAATACAGTACAGTTCAAAAGTTTGGACACCGTCTCATTCAATGCATTTTCTTTATTTTCATGACTATTTACATTGTCGATTGTCACATCAAAACTATGAATGAACACACGTGGAGTTATGTACTTAACAAAAAAAGGTGAAACAACTGAAAACATATTTTATATTCTAGTTTCTTCAAAATAGCCACCCTTTGCTCTGATTACTGCTTTGCACACTCTTGGCATTCTCTCGATGAGCTTCAAGAAATGGTTTTCACTTCACAGGTGTGCCTTATCAGGGTTGATTAGTGGAATTTCTTGCTTTATTAATGGGGTTGGAAATAAAGAAAATGCATTGAATGAGAAGGTGTGTCCAAACCTTTGGCCTGTACTGTATATATACCGTATTTTTCGGAGTATAAGTCGCACCGGCCGAAAATGCATAATAAAGAAGGAAAAAAACATATATAAGTCGCACTGGAGTATAAGTCGCATTTTTGGGGGAAATTTATTTGATAAAAGCCAACACCAAGAATAGACATTTGAAAGGCAATTAAAAAAAAAAAAAAGAATAGTGAACAACAGGCTGAATAAGTGTACGTTATATGAGGCATAAATAACCAACTGGTATGTTAACGTAACATATTATGGTAAGAGTCATTCAAATAACTATAACATATAGAACATGCTATACGTTTACCAAACAATCTGGCACTCCTAATCGCTAAATCCCATGAAATCTTATACGTCTAGTCTCTTACGTGAATGAGATAAATAATATTATAATGTGTTAATCATTTCACACATAAGTCGCTCCTGAGTATAAGTCGCACCCCCGGCCAAACTATGAAAAAAACTGCGACTTATAGTCCGAAAAATACGGTAGACATATTATATTTTGTCAGAAAAACTAACGTCAAAACGACAGCAATTGCATGCATCGGGACACAACCGCACACGTCCTTGGTAGCAATAATGGCGCCTGTTGATTGGATGGTCATACACTCTTTACACACCCCTCTGTCCCATCCTTACTCCTATGGTGCCTTCATAAAGTGTTTTGTTTGTGGCCGCCCTTATACATTGATTATTGTGGGTTTCTGGCCTCACACACTCATTTATTTTATTTATTGTTATTCTCCACAGATGCAGTGCAGAACTCTTCACACAAGTGGTTTGCGGTTGGAACAAGGCTTCAATTCTGCGCTTACTAATAAGCTGCCATTCCACTTTGTCCAGGGAGAATAAAATGGAAATAAAAAAAGCCAGCCTCCAGGGGAAGTGTAGCTAGCAAGCTCACACTTCCTCACACATTGGAAATGATGAATGCTGTTAGTTAAAACAATCGGGATGCAGAAACAGACTGAATAATTTTCCCGTTAGGATTCGACGCTAACACACTTGGAAAAACACCTCGCCTGTGTGCCGTCACTCACCTGTATCCGGTCCCTGCTCCGAATCCTGGTCCTTCTTCTTGTCCGTGATGTCTTTGTGGGACACGAGGAAGAGGACCACCTCGCCCTTCTCGTTCTTGATGGGTACGATGTCCAGAAGACACCAGAACTGCGTGCCTTTACGCAAAACAAACACAGAATGCGTCAATCCGACAGCTGACCGGCAACATTTCAAAGAACATGCAGATGTAATTAAAGCTGCTGGATGCGGACCACTCGTGCATCAGGAGGTCGCCTACAGCCACTGCTTTTGTGCGCCACACACCTGGTGTTTTATGGGACTTGGCATTAATTATGTTTGTTAAAATTAAACATGTTTGTGTATGCTTCAAATGTGCCCATCAAAGTTTAGAGACACTTTCTCTTTAGCAGCATTCAAAAGTCATATCTTTGGACTGGTACTGTACATACTGGTACTGTAGCGGGGGGTGTATATTGTAGCGTCCCGGAAGAGTTAGTGCTGCAAGGGATTCTGGGTATTTGTTCTGTTGTGTTTATGTTGTGGATGTTCTCCCAAAATGTGTTTGTCATTCTTGTTTGGTGTGGGTTCACAGTCCCACACCAAATATTTGTAACAGTGTTAAAGTTGTTCATATGGCCACCCTCAGTGTGACCTGTATGACTGTTGATCAAGTATGCATGCATTCTCTTGTGTGTGTGATAAAGCCGCATATATAATGTGACTGGGCCGGCACGCTGTTTGTATGGAGGAAAGCGGGCGTGATGACAGGTTGTAGAGGACGCTAAAGGCAGTGCCTTTAAGGCACGCCCCCAATATAGTTGTCCGGGTGGAAATCGGGAGAAATTCGGGAGAATTATTGCCCTGGGAGATTTTTGGGAGGGGCACTGAAATTCGGGAGTCTCCCGGGAAAATCGGGAGGGTTGGCAAGTATGAGTTCTCCCTAGAGGGGGGGGGGGTTACCCACATATGCGGTCCTCTCCAAGGTTTCTCATAGTCATTCACATCGACGTCCCACTGGGGTGAGTTTTTCCTTGCCCTTATGTGGGCTCTGTACCGAGGATGTCGTTGTGGCTTGTGCAGCCCTTTGAGACACTTGTGATTTAGGGCTATATAAATAAACATTGATTGATTGATTGATGATCTATTATGCAAAACCAACTTTTCTTACCTATTGGTACCTGCTGTTGTGTATTTGGGATCTGCATAAGTCCTGGAAATTTTAAATCAAACCGTAGAGGTTGATAAAATAATAAAGATTATTTTATTATTTATAAAATAATCTTGCCTTCTTTCATACTTCCACCAACGACGCCGTTTGGAATTAGCTACAAGTCTGACGTTCTGTTTAAGTGTAACGTCAGCGGATTATCCATATATGGTAGAAAGGTACCCAGAGTGCCTTGCTTGCGTCCGCCTATGTAGCCAATAAGCTCCTTTTTTTCCTGCTATCCTCTTGCTGTGGGGCAGACTGGCTTATACATGCACATGCATCTTCCGTAGTTGCCATGTTACCTTGTTTGATACATAGATAGATAGATAGTACTTTATTGATTCCTGAAGGAATCAATAAAGTACTTTCTATCTACCGTATTTTTCGGACTATAAGTCGCAGTTTTTTTCATTGTTTGGCAGTGCGATTTATATATGTTTTTTTCCTTCTTTATTATGCATTTTCGGCAGGTGCGACTTATACTCCGGTGCGACTTATACTCCGAAAAATACGGTATCTATCTATGTATCAAACAATGTAACATATAGTTCAAACTTAATCTGTCAGTAGACTCGCTATGGAAGCGCTAAAAAAGGACAACAAAGTGGAACTGGAGAAGATGCAGTGGAAGTGGAGGCACGTGGACAATACCTGCCCACAAAATGGCGCATCCTGAAGAGACGGCCAGAAAGCAGCTTGAAAACGGTCTTTTCTATGCAGCATTTTGAGCATTACATGTTATGTAGACCACAAGGAACTGTTTTAAATGTAGAACAAAATCATAATATGGCCCCTTTAGATACTGAGCAGACAAACAAAAGGAATTAGCTCTTCAGCAGGTCCAGAATGCTGCTGCTCGAGTGCTGACTAAAAATACAAAGGCTCAAATTATCCCTGTAAAGTACTTGCTTGACTACAATATTAACATTATTTACCTTTGTTTACATGTTAAACTTTAATGTGTTCATGAATATGCATAAATAAATAAATAAATAAATAACTTGTTACTCTACTACAGAGGTGTTAAACTCATTTTAATCGTGGGCCACTTCACAGTGACCTCGTTTGAAACTGCAAAACATTTGGTATTATAACCATATAAAGGTAGGGTATGATCGTCTCATGATATTACACAATTTCCCCTTTATTTGATTATGATCATTGTTTACCAACAAACTGATGGAGTCAAGATGATAAGCCGATATTAAAGTTCACTTATTGTAGAATTTATATCAAAAAGGCTTACAATGACCAAAAACATTTGAATAGTTTGTTTTACAGAAGTTCAAACAAACACGCTCAACCCTCAGAGGTATTAATGGGTGCTGAATCCTCAAAATATATATAAAAATTGTGTACAAAATGTACAGGAGAACACTCCAATTTCTAGTGTTTATATATATATATATATATATATATATATATATATATATATATATATATATATATATATATTATATAGCTTGTTGCATGACACAATTAAACAATATTGCGCTAAGAATAACTGCAGCTGCATGCAGTACAATTAGTTTCCTGTCAAACAAGAAAGTGTCTTATTATTTCCAAGCTTTCGCGGGCCACATAAAATTACGTGGCGGTCCCCAGAGTCTTGAGTTTGAAACCTATGCTCTACTAGATCCGGCGGTGTCCAGAAAAAACTTTTATGTCCGATACCGGTGTTGGAGCCTTGATTATTAACCGAAACAACATTGATGCGGTACAATATCAGCTTGAATCAGACATTATTTTGTGGTGTGAAATGTGAGAAAAGGTTTGATCAGGTGAACTTAGTCAAACAGAGAACAATTAATCGTTCTTATGCTGTCTTTAAGTTGAAGTATGGAGTGGTAATTGTGTGTTGGCAACACCTAGTGGTCATAAAAATTAATTAAGTTAAGCTCATGACACATTATGTTGAATAATGCGGACACGTTTGTTACTGGATACTCTTTAATATGCTTCCACTGTGGAGACTTTGTTTAAGAAATATGCAACTATAAATATTTAAGACTTATTTATAGTGACAAATGTGCTGTTTAACTGCTATACTGTTTAAATAAGAACACGTATTACCAGTGACGTGCTGTGAGGTTGATGGCTGGTGAGGCACTGACTTCATCACAGTCAGATTTACAAACATATGAACCCTAAAGAGTATCTTATTCACCATTTGATTGGCAGCAGTTAACGGGTTGTGTTTAAAAGCTCATACCAGCATTCTTCCCTGCTTGGCATTCAGCATCAAGGGTTGGAATTGGGGGTTAAATCACCAAAAAGTATTGCCGGGCGCTGCTGCCCACTGCTCCCCTAACCTCCCAGGGGGTGAAGAAGAGGATGGGTCAAATGCAGAAAACAAATTTCACCACACCTAGTGTGTGCGTGTGACAATCATTGGTACTTTAACTTAACTTTAACTTTACACATACAAACTGTAGAACACAAAAAAGCACATTTAATTAAAAAAACCTTATTATGGTCTTACCTTTACTTATAAGTGCGGGAACAGTGGTGTTCGTGTTGGAGGAGTTGTGAATGAATGAAATATGAAATCCGTGCTGCAGTCTGCAGGTGTACCTAATGTTGTGTCCCTGCAGTCGTTCACGGCTCCTCCGGCGCGAGCATTGTTGTTTTTGCACTTTTTGGCTTCTTGTTAAGTGACTTTTTTTGGGTGGATTCGGTCTTGCACGTGGAGGGTTTGGGTGTGGGCTTTGGTTGGTGTGGCGCTCCCGTCGGGGGGTGCATTCTGCGGCGGGGGCTGCATTAACCGGCACCAGGAGGCGGGATTACGCGAGCCTCAGCCAGTGCGTCTTCGCAGCAGTTTTATGATTGCTCAGCACAAGAAATACGTTACACACATAAAGTTGTTGACAAAATACACTGTACATTATATACCTCAGCTAACTAAACTATGGAAATGTATAATATAATTCATATAGCAATACGGTCTCACTGCACAGCAGGCCAGCAGTTAGCCGAGTCCGCAAACCATGTTGAGGCACAACTGAGTGACGTGCCTCAACTGGCTGCTGATCACCGCACCGTCTCTTCTCAGTATTTAAACGGCAAATGTGAAAATTCAGCGATTTTGAATAAAAATAATCGAAAACTGGTGAAGTTAAATGGAAAATAACTTTATACTATAATCACTGAATACATATAACAATTGAATTAATTTGTTTTCTTTTTACATTTTTTTTTCTTTCCAGAGGCCTCACCTGCCTCTAGTGACCGCACGTCACTGCGTATTACATATGCCGAGCTTGTGTGCTTAGCTGTTGTGTAGCTGCCAGTGGTCAATGACCTGACTAAAATAGAAGAAAAAACAAACGTGTGTGCATATTGGAGGACATTTAGATGTTATCTGGCAGTCCAGCTTTGCAAAAGTAAACCCGCTGCAGGACTGCTTGTATCGGACGTTTCGGTTGCGAGCCCATATAATGCAAAATATTAACTAGTGTGGCCCACTGATGCATTTCATGTCCAACAAGAGCGTATCAAAGCCTTGTTTGACTCCAGAAATCGTTGAACACTGGCAGCCTGGTCCCGCTTGGAGGAAGAGAATGACGAGAGAAAGCCAATAAGTACACAATGTTCATGCATGGCGCTGCGTTTGTTTTGGTTTCCCGTTACTCGCAAGTGTACTCCCCCGGGACTCCACGCCTGGCCGTTTATGGATACTGTCTCTCCTGCCAGTCTAACCAACCCACGGGATTGGATGCGAGTGAATAATGCAGGAGGAAGGAATGCCTGAATAAAATCATTCGACATATTGTCCTTGTTTGCCTGGAACAAGGAGGGTAAACAGGAGCGGATCGAAACACCTTGTTTTGTCTCTTCACTTGTCAGAGGCGAAGGGGGATTATGATGATGAGAGACAATTAACAAATACATGGTGGCAAACGCAATTAAGGGTTGCACTGATTGTGTTTACTCAGTGACAATGCAAACACTTTTTTTTTGCACTTGCTTTACAAAAAAACGTCAACCTTATTCAAATAAACGTCACAAGGGCGAGGTTGAAGGTCTGAATACAGTATGTTTTTTTTTTTTTAAATAAGGGGACAAAAGTGGACTTTTTTCTTCTTTTAGTACATTTTTGCTATATTTTTGGCCATAATATAAATGTATTCATCCTTAATTCACTAGAAAAATGCAAAAGCGCCATTGTGGCACATTGAAATGTCAGCAATCAGATCCCTGCATCAGCACCTTTACCCAGATTTTCAGTATTTAAAAAAAAAAGAAGAAATATTACGTATCAAACAGTTTTGTGAATGTTTAATGTTAAAAAAACAAAACATTACGAAGTGTTAATCCAGTGGTTCTTGAACTTTTTTCACCAAGTGATACCTCAGTAAACATTTGGCTCTCCAAGTATCATGACCAACATTAAAATACAGTAGCACAGTAGGTCTAAGTATTCATTAAAACAAGGCAGATATTTTATCCATCAAATATAATTAATGTTTTTGGCCACTGTAGCATTACACACAGTAAAACTGTGTTTGGTTATAGGAAAATAAAACACAGTACTTTAATCAAGTGATTTTTTTTAGATGGAGCCCACGTACTACAACTTGAGAATCCCTGTCTTAATCACTACAAAATGTTATAATCTAATAGTCATTCCTAAATAGGCTCCGCTTTTTCCTACTTAGAATGTGTAAACTGTAAATATTGTAACTGTATGCATGTTCGAAACAGATCCCTATAGTGTTACTATCTTTTTTTAATCACTCAATTGTTTTTTTTCTCTTCTTTTTTTCTTAACCTTCGTCTTGTGTTAGGGTCGGTACCGACCCATTTTAGTTTTTAAATGCATAAAAGAACCACATAAATTTATTTTTTTGCATCACAGCTTTTTGACTTTGTCAGGAACCTCTATTTCAACAAAACAAAACATTTTTTTTAAATTTTTTTTTTACTAAATTACAAAATGTTCTGGTTGAAATTATGACCTTGGTGTTGTTAGGGTCGGTTTCGACCCAGTTATAAAAATAAGATTATAAAGCAATAATTAGAGCCAAAACTGAACACACACTGACAGCCAGCTCCTCTCCCAATCATGTGAGCTTTAGGGGATTCTCATTTTACCTTGTTATCCAGTACAAAAACAAACAAAGACGGGCATGTCCATACATGTGAGGTCAATTCAGTATAGAGTTGGTGACTTGCAGAGTGCACATCTCCAATTTGCAGCATGCAAAAATGAAAAAAAGATTTACAGTGAGAGAAATTCTGGATAATATTTTATTTACATTTATTATTTTAAAGTAGCAATGATTGTCACACACACACTAGGTGTGGCGAAATTATTCTCTGCATTTGACCCTTGATCACCCCCTGGGAGGTGAGGAGAGCAGTGGGCAGCAGCGGTGGCCATGCCCGGGAATCATTTTTGGTGATTTAACCCCCAATTCCAAGCCTTGATGCTGAGTGCCAAGCAGGGAGGTAATGGCTCCCGATTTTATAGTCTTTGGTATGACTCGGCCGGGGTTTGAACTCACAACCTACCCATCTCAGGGCGGACACTCTAACCACTAGGCCACTGAGTAGGTCTGGGCGTTAAATCACCAAAAATGATTCCCGGGCGTGGCACCGCTGCTGCCCACTGCTCCCCTCACCTCCCAGGGGGTGAACAAGGGGATGGGTCAAATGCAAAGGACAAATTTCACCACACCTAGTGTGTGTGTGACTATCATTGCTACTTTAACTTTAACTTAACTTAACTTGATTTGCTGTTGTTTGTTTGACCTTGCAAATCTATATTTTGTGTTATGACTTGTTCTGCTTTTCATTTTGTGTTTGTCTTAAAAGTTCTGTTGCTGAAAAAAATACTTTTTAGCCTTTTTCTTGAAGTAAATATATATGGGTCGAAATTGACCCGTAACACCATAGATGTTACTTTAGTTAAAATTATTCAAATGAAAAAATAAATAAAACTAATTTATTTAAGAGATGTGTTCTAATACCCCTCAGTAATAGTCAGGTAACACAACTACCTTTGATTTATTTATACGATTCTCTTGAGGTTAATTAAAAATTTTTTAAAATTGAAATCGAGGGGTATACTGACAAAAAAAAAGGCCCAATGGCCCACACCAAAAATATTAAAACCAATATTTTCATGGATAAGGAAGCCTAACAAGGTAACCAAGAGATGAGAAACAAATTGGATGATAGATAATTGTTTTTAGTGTATTTTACAGCTGATTTAAGACATGGGTCAAAACCGACCCGTTAACATAAGAGATGGTAACAGAAAGCTAACACAGGAGGAAGGTTAAAAACATGTTCAAAATAAATATGGACTATAAGGCTTACTTAAAATCTTTTTTTTCCTCAAAACTCGACAGTGCGCCTTATAACCTAATGTACGGAATAATTCAGGTTTTGCTCACCGACCTCGAAGCTATTTTATTTGGTACATGGTGTAATGATAAGAGATACATAGGAGATACGTGTAGACTGCAGTAAAAGTAAACAAGTAAACAATGCCAACACCAACATTTTATATGTTCCATTGAAAATATAGAACATTACACACGGCGCTCAAAAATCTATCAACATGTTTTAGTACGACTTTGGTAAGCTATGAAGCCGCACCGCTTGATGTGCTTCAACATAGGAGTATTATTATGATGTGTGTATAAGGTAAGACATATTATCTGCCGTTTTGTTTTGCAATAATATGCAAAAGCAACTTTTCTTACCTTCTGGTACCTGCTGACCTGTATTTGGGATCTGCATAAGTCCTAAAAAATTGTGCATGTCTGCCTTTGTAGTCGATAAGCTTCTTTTTCTCTATCTCTTGTTGCCATTTCTAATATAAAGTAGTGTAAAGTTCTAACTTATATCTGTCAGTAAACTCGCCATGAAAGCGCTAAAACATACCGGTGTAGTGAGTTTACATTATTCACCCAAGGAACTTTAGTTATTAGAGAGTTCCGGTCGGACGGTTTTTCATGGGACACATTTCCGGCCGATGAGGAGATGCTGCTCCGTTATTGATTGAAATAAAGTCCGAATGTCATTAAAACAGTTAGCTCCATCTTTCGACACTTCTTCCACTCCCGTCCTTGCACGCTACACCGCTACAACAAAGATGACGGGGAGAAGACGCCGTCGAAGGTGAGCCACGTAAATAATACCGCCCACAAAACGACGCATTCTGAAGCGACTGTCAGAAAGCGGCTTAAAGATGATCTGTAAAACATAATCTATGCAACATTTTGACCAAAGAACCACCATTACATCTTATGTAGACCACAAGGAAGTGTTTTAAATTTAGAAAAAAAAATAATAATATGACACCTTTAATGCGCCCTATAATCCGGTGCGCCTTATATTTGAAAAAAGATCGAAAATAGTATAATACGGTGTGCCCTATGGTCAGGAAAATACGGTACATTACAATTAAATAAAACTAATATGACTTAAGTGTAAAAAAAACAAAAAACTGATAAACAGTGATGTGACTAATTATGTCATAAAATCTATGTATTCATACAAAACTGACAATTAATATTCACATTCATTAGGAATCAATATTAAATGTTCATTAATACCTTATTCCAGTGATTCTTAAACTGTGGTACACATACCATTAGTGGTACGCGGGCTCCATCTAGTGGTACGCCAAAGAATCAATTAAATATTCAAACACAGTGTTACTGTTCACTGTGTGTAATGTTACAGTGGCCAAAAATATCAATTATATTTGTTGAATAACACCTCTGCCTTGCTTTTAATGAATACCTAGGCCCACTACGCTACTGTATGCATACTGTCATTATTGTGGTACTTGGTGAAAGAAGTTTGAGAACCACTGCCTTATTCTATTTATTATTATGTTTTATTCGGCGCTGATGGCAGAGTGTTAATATACTGGCTGGGAATTGAACCTGTGCCCTTCTGTGAACAAATGTAGACTACTGTACATATTTGCATGAATACATAATTACATGAAATATTGATATAGGTCACAAGTGTTTAGGGACATTTTTGGCCCGCAGCTTTTTATTTTTTTATTGGTCCTCTTCATATTAAAAAAATAAAAAGAGTTCATTATTGATGAGATGTATTATTTCATTTGTCACACAAAGCTGAGGTGTTTTTTTTTTCCATACGTTGATCTACAATCAGATTGGTTTCAGTATCTGACTCACAGATCAAAGAGTTTATGTTTGAGTCTATGACAAGTATTCCTTGTGTGATTTGACACACGTACATTTTTACCAATTTGTTGTTCGTTAATAAAACACGATGTTGAGCTAAGGAACTAGCTTTTGAAATATTAAAGCCATGTCAGAGGAGTCTCATTTGCATTTGAATCTGGAAGACTTTCCCCCCTTTCAAATCTCGACATGAAAGTTTGATTTATGAATAAAAAATGTTTCATTCACAATTTTCACTCCACACACTCCTCGCCTCGCATGCTCGTGAATGAATAACTGCGCTCACTGCTGAGCGAGGATTCCTGGTAGTGATGGGGACGCCTGCTCACTTCGGGGGAGACGCTTCTTTTGGCTCGGCTCCCGAAAAAGAGCTGAGCTCTCAGCATGGCTCCTCAGGTTTTATTGTTACTTAAATTGATTTATCACCAAAATACATGTAAGATACCGTATTTTCTGGACCATAGGGCGCACCGGATTATAAGGCGCACTGCCGATGAGCGGGTCTTTTCAGGTATGTTTTCATACAAAAGGCACACCGGATAATAAGGCGCATTATCCCTTGTGTGGCGTTAGGGTCTGTGGGACCCGTTTTTTATTAAAAGAAAAATGATACAATTAATTAATTTTTCAAACTGAGACTCACTTACTTTGGCTCATTTTCTGTGAAGAACATATATCAGAATACATATTTAATGACCACACACCATACACCCCCCCTACTAGAGATGCGCGGATAGGCAATTATTTCATCCGCAACCGCATCACAAAAGTCGTCATCCATCCGCCATCCACCCGAACCAACATTTTATCAAAACCACACCCGCCCGCCATCCGCCCGTTGTTATATATCTAATATAGACGATGCAAGGCATTAGTGAGGTTAGAAAGCTTTTGCCTGTTAAAGAAAGGAGACTGATCCAATGCAGCAGAGACATGCAATGCGTGCCACGCATTAATATCTCTTGGCCACACATTAGTGGCTAAGAGATATTAATGCGTGATAATATTATTTATCATTATTATAATATTATTGTCATTTCCATTAAGAAAGTGTTGACTATTGTTGCCAATGCCCTCAGATCAGGAGTGCGTTCCTCACACTTTGTGTGCGCAGTTGCAGCAAGCAGAACGAGGCTTTTAAGAAGTTAAAAAAATGTTTTAGAAAGACTAGGCCTATATTTTCGTTAGGTAAAAAAAATGTTCTGAAATTATTTCAATGAATATTAACTTGTTAACGTTATAATGCTCAAATAGGGACGAGGGCGGGGTGCACAGTGAAGCAGTGAACAATTTCGCGACAAAGATGAACCTTTATTGATTGATCTGCAGCCATGACAAAATATCAGACAATCTCCATTGTCAACGACAGGCAGGAAAATAAAGATAAACACATAGCCTATGTTGTAGGCATAGGCATAGGCTCATACGTTTTTAAGTTGAAATAAAAAAATAAATAAAAAATGTGCCTCATAAGCCTTAGGCTGTCAATCACGCGCACAAACTTAAATTATACAATAACATATGTATGTCATCTCTATTTAAACAAAAATAAATAAAATAAATAATAATAATAAATGCAACTTATTGGCCAAGGCAAAGAGCTGAAGGGGGGAAATCAAACCCATCAGACTGCACTTTATCATCAAACTTGAATTATAATGAAAATAGACGGTCGCGACAAACAAAGCAGGCTAAATAGCCTTACATTGTCGCCAATCGGAGATGCGCTTCACTTGAAAGCGAGGCCAAATAATTATTCACACATAGTAGTATATCTCGAATAGAAAAAAACCACAATAAACAACGCAATTGCCTTAATTCCTTTGCATTGTAGTGCGCCCAAACAACACGTAACCATCAAAATTATTTAGCTGACCGAACTCAATATAGGTTAGACATGGGCTTATTTGGTATAGCCTATAGGTAACGTAGACTAATTCGTTTAACATATCCAACCGTATGTCTACTTACTTTTTTTTTTGTTAGCACTATGCAGGAATAAAATGGCATCTACAGTGCCAGGATTCATGCGAGAGCGCCTGGCCTCTAAAATGCGCCCTGCTGCGCTGAAGGAGCGCTCACTTGCGCCACTTGTTGCTGGGACGCGGTGCCATCTTTTTCTTTTTTTCTTCTTCTTCTGTTGTGTTGTGTTGTGCTGCAGTGCCTGATGAATAATTGACTGTTTCAAAGAGTGCTGCTCGTTTTTCGTATGTGGGTAACAACATTTAACTATGTATATATATTTCCGAATTGGTTCAACCGCCAACCGCCCGCATCTATTTAAAATCTATTTTTACCCGCCCGACCCGCGGTTTATCCGCGGTTGTGTCCGCAAACCGCGCATTTCTACCCCCTACACATTTCTATTACATATATGATGTCTCTCTCTCTCTCTCTCTCTCTCTCTCTCTCTCTCTCTCTCTCTCTCTCTCTCTCTCTCTCTCTCTCTCTCTCTCTCTCTCTCTCTCTCTCTCTCTCTCTCTCACACACTCACACACAAAACCCCCCCACACACACACCAGGCCTAGACAGGAGGAGGACAGAGTGTAGGTACACAGAACATCAGAGGGTCAAATGTGCGAGAAAATGAGAGCAGACAGTGTTGACAAACAATGTTGCAACCTTGTGTGGGAACCGCAAAAGAAGAATCCCTGTGGGATGCAGAAACTGGCTGAGAAATTTTCCGTGCAACGTTCATACTGTTGTTACTCAGCCAGCGTTTGTGGGTGTGATGGACCCGTTGCATTTTGTGGCTTATAATGCCTCACAATCAAACACTTTTATGTTAAAATACCGAACAGATCCCAATAAACATCTGTTCAGTATTTTAACATAAAATACCATCTATTCAGTATTTTAACATAAAAGTGTTTGATTGTGAGGCATCAAAAGCCATAAAATGCAACGGGTCCATCACACCCACAAACGCAGGCTGAGTAACAACAATATAAACATTACACAAAGGTTAAAGGTGTCATATTCAGATTTTTTTTGAAATTGAAAACACTTCCTTGTGGCCTACATCAGTGTTTTTCAACCTTTTTTGAGGCAAGGCACATTTTTTTCATTAAAAAATCCAAAGGCACACCACCAGCAGAAAGCATTAAAATTTAAACTCCACCAGGTCGTCGTGCCTTATTCTGAGTTTGTTGGTGTTTTCCTCTCGCAGTTTCATGTCTTCCTTTGAGCGCTATTCCACGCACCTGCTTTGTGTTAGCAAGCAAGGCTATTTAGATTGTTGCTATCCTTCTTTGTGTGGACATTGTTGATTGTCATGTCATGTACGGATGTACTTTGTGGACGCCGTAAGTTTTTGCTGTCGTCCAGCATTCTGTTTCTGTTTACTTTGTAGCCAGTTCAGTTGTGGTCTACATCAGTGTTTTTCAACCTTTTTTGAGGCAAGGCACATTTTTTTCATTAAAAAATCCAAAGGCACACCACCAGCAGAAAGCATTAAAAATGAAACTCCACCAGGTCGTCGTGCCTTATTTTGAGTTTGTTGGTGTTTTCCTGTAGCAGTTTCATGTCTTCCTTTGAGCGCTATTCCACGCACCTGCTTTGTGTTAGCAAGCAAGGCTATTTACATTGTTGCTATCCTTCTTTGTGTGGACATTGTTGATTGTCATGTCATGTATGGATGTACTTTGTGGACGCCGTAAGTTTTTGCTGTCGTCCAGCATTCTGTTTCTGTTTACTTTGTAGCCAGTTCAGTTGTGGTCTACATCAGTGTTTTTCAACCTTTTTTGAGGCAAGGCACATTTTTTTCATTACAAAATCCAGAGGCACACCACCAGCAGAAAGCATTAAAAATGAAACTCTACCAGGTCGTCGTGCCTTATTTTGAGTTTGTTGGTGTTTTCCTGTAGTAGTTTCATGTCTTCCTTTGAGCGCTATTCCACGCACCTGCTTTGTGTTAGCAAGCAAGGCTATTTACATTGTTGCTATCCTTCTTTGTGTGGACATTATTGATTGTCATGTCATGTACGGATGTACTTTGTGGACGCCGTAAGTTTTTGCTGTCGTCCAGCATTCTGTTTCTGTTTACTTTGTAGCCAGTTCAGTTGTGGTCTACATCAGTGTTTTTCAACATTTTTTGAGGCAAGGCACATTTTTTTAATTAAAAAATCCAGAGGCACACCACCAGCAGAAAGCATTAAAAATGAAACTCCACCAGGTCGTCGTGCCTTATTTTGAGTTTGTTGGTGTTTTCCTGTCGCAGTTTCATGTCTTCCTTTGAGCGCTATTCCACGCACCTGCTTTGTGTTAGCAAGCAAGGCTATTTACATTGTTGCTATCCTTCTTTGTGTGGACATTGTTGATTGTCATGTCATGTACGGATGTACTTTGTGGACGCCGTAAGTTTTTGCTGTCGTCCAGCATTCTGTTTCTGTTTACTTTGTAGCCAGTTCAGTTGTACTTTCGTTTTGCATAGCCATTAACTTTTCCTTTCCCTTTTGTTAATTTTTGGTTTAAGCATTACATACCTTTTTACCCAACACTAAATTGGCCCTAGTGTGTGAATGTGAGTGTGAATGTTGTCTGTCTATCTGTGTTGGCCCTGCGATGAGGTGGCGACTTGTCCAGGGTGTACCCCGCCTTCCGCCCGATTGTAGCTGAGATAGGCTCCAGCGCCCCCCGCGACCCCAAAGGGAATAAGCGGTAGAAAATGGATGGATGGATGGATACCTTTTTACCTGCACACTGCCTCCCGCTGTGGTCTGCATATTGGTATCACAACCAACCATCCTCGTCTCACCCGACACATTCCGACTTTTACAAAGCAATTAACACCTGCTGCCACCTACTGACATGGGGTATTACGTGGTTACCCTGCCGAGTTTTACACAGCACAGACACTAAGCAACGGCACATTATATGCAGATTATAATTATTGATTTGCAAAAAAATATTTTTTGGACCAATTAGGTGAAGTTGCATAATTTCCCACGGCACACCAGACAATATCTCATGGCATAGTGGTTAAAAACACTGGTCTACATAACATGTAATGGTGGTTCTTTGGTGAAAGTGTTGCATAGATTACGTTTTACAGATCATCTTCTAGCCGCTTTCTGACAGTCGCTTCAGGATGCGCTATTTTGTGGGCGGTCTAATTTACGAGGCTCACTTTCGACAGCGTCTTCTCCCCGTCATCTTTGTTGTAGCGGTGTAGCGTGCAAGGACGGGGGTTGAAGAAGTGTCAAAAGATGGAGCTAACTGAACGCTTCATAACAAGAAGATAGAGAAAAAGAAGGAGCTTATCGACTAAGGCAGGGGTCGGCAACCTTTACCAGTCAAAGAGCCATTTTGACCAGTTTCATAAATTATAGAAAACAATAGGAGCCACAAAATTTTTTTGAAATTTAAAATGATACAACACTGCATACAAAGTTTTTTTTTTGCTTTGTGCTATGTATAAACCAAGGGTCTCAGACACGCTGCCTACACCTTAATATGGTATTTGAATGCTGGTGTGGCACACTGGTTTTATATGAACGGCGCTTGACAGCGTCATGCGTGCCGTAATGGTACAGCATATAGCACCCACTACAACCAGCGTGCCTGGTCGGCCACACGTTGTGTGGGGCTTCCGCTTGCTCACGTAGGTGACAGCAATGCATACTTGGTCAACAACCACACAGGTTACACTGACGGTGGCGGTAAAAAAAAACAACTTTAACACTCTTACTAATAATGCGCCACACTGTGAACCCACACCAAACAAGAATGACAAACACATTTTGGGAGAACATCTGCACCTTAACACAACATAAACACAACAGGACAAATACCCAGAATCCCATGCAGCTCTAACTCTTCCGGGATACATTATACACCACCCGCTACCAAACCCCGCCCACCTCAACCGACGCACAGAGGGGGGTTGATGTGTGAGGGAGCAGGGTTGGGGTGGGGGCGGGGTTTGGTGGTAGCAGGGGTGTATAATGTAGCCCGGAAGAGTCAGGGCTGCATGGGATTCTGGGTATTTGTCCTGTTGTGTTTATGTTGTGTTAAGGTGTAGATGTTCTCCCGAAATGTGTTTGTCATTCTTGTTTGGTGTGGGTTCACAGTGTGGCGCATTATTAGTAAGAGTGTTAAAGTTTTTTTATATGGTCACCGTCAGTGTAACCTGTGTGGCTGTTAAACAACTATGCCTTGCTGTCACGCACGTGTGCAAGCAGAAGATGCATACTGTATAACAAGTAGGTGGGCTGGCACGCTGTTAATACAGATTGTAGAGGGCGCCAAATGCTGTACCATCATGAAACGCCCTTATTATAACTGTAAGGGTGAAAATCGGTGAATATTAATCCCGGGAGTTTTCTGCGAGAGGCACTGATATCCGGAAGTCTCCCGGGAAAATCGGGGGGTTCGGCAAGTAAGCTGCTGAGCCGCATTAGAGTGATCAAAGAGCCGCATGCGGCTCAGGAGCCGCAGGTTGCCGACCCCTGGACTAAGGCATCGTCACGGACTACAGTGGTGGAAGTGTGCAAATTTTCAGGACTTATGCAGATCCCAAATACACAATAGCAGGTACCAGAAGATAATGCGGAAGTGCATTGTGGGTCATGGAATGCTAACTGCTGCTACAACCGTAGCTATTAAAATGGATTATTTCAACATTGGCGGTAACTTATAAAAACTGAGAAGGGCTGAACTAAAATGGCACCGAAAAGGAAATCATATACTGCAGATTACAAGCAGGACGTAGTGAAATATGCACCAGAAAACGGCGATCGAGCAGCAGAAAGAAAGGAAACGGCGCATACCAGAGGCGACACCGGTGAGGAAGATTTCTTCCGATTCAGCGATCGGGAGTGACAGATTGTTTGGTAAACGTATAGCATGTTCTATATGTTATAGTTATTTGAATGACTCTTACCATAATATGTTACGTTAACATACCAGTTGGTTATTTATGCCTCATATAACGTACACTTATTCAGCCTGTTGTTCACTATTCTTTATTTATTTTAAATTGCCTTTCAAATGTCTATTCTTGGTGTTGGCTTTTATCAAATAAATATCCCCCAAAAATGCGACTTATACTTCAGTGCGACTTATATATGTTTTTTTCCTTCTTTATTGTGCATTTTCGGCCGATGCGACGTATACTCCGGAGCGACTTATACTCCGAAAAATACGGCACTTACTCTTATTCAAGTAATTATTTTGATGACTACTTTTTACTTTTACTTGAGTCATATTATTGTAAAGCAGGGGTGCTCACACTTTTTCTGCAGGCGAGCTACTTTTCAATTGATCAAGTCGTGGGGATCTACCTCATTCATATATATAATTTACATTTACTTATTTATGAAATATATGTTTTTGTTAACAAGTTAAAGGTGTTTAATGATAATGCAAGCATGTTTAACACATATAGTTAATATTGTTAATACATTAAAGGTGTTTAATGATAATACAAGCATGTTTAATACATATAGTTAATATTGTTAACAAGTTAAAGGTGTTTAATGATAATACAAGCATGTTTAACACATATAGTTAATATTGTTAATAAGTTAAAGGTATTTAAAGATAATACAAGCATGTTTAACACATATAGTTAATATTGTTAATAAGTTAAAGGTGTTTAAAGATAATACAAGCATGTTTAACACATATAGATTTCTTTCTTTCATGAAGACAAGAATATAAGTTGGTGTATTACCTGATTCTGATGACTTGCATTGATTATGCAAAGTCCTCCTTTCTGTCCAATACCACATGAAAGTGGTTGGTTTTTGGCATCTTATTTGTCCAGCTTCCGTACTCCTTTGTATACACTTTACAAGAAATACATTGTCGGCAAACTCCGTAGCTTGCTAGCTTGTGCACGCCAGCTTTCTGAGACTCCTATTTTGTTAGCGCAACTGTGCAGTCGGTCTTTGGAGTTTTGACGACAGGTATGGCGCCAGAGTCTGTTGAAATAAAGTGTTTCTCGCCTTCCAGTCGGTAATTTTAATGAGCTGGCAGCAGCCAGCGTCATCTCAGAAGACCCTCGGGTGCCGTGAATGTCAATCAAGTGACGAAAGTGACGTCATAGTGAAGATTTATGATCACTCATTTTTAGGACTATTTTTTTAATGCCTGGCTGGTGATCGACTGACACACCCTCCGAGATCGACCGGTAGCTCGCGATCGACGTAATGAGCACCCCTGTTCTAAAGTAACGGTACTCTTATTTGAGTACAAATTTTGAGTACTCTACTCGCCTCTGGTTGCAAGTAAATATGCCTAAATTGCTAGTTTAGCAAAACTATAAACCAAATACAGTCGTCTTCTGTGGCTAATAACATATTAGCAAGAGGCTAATTAATACTATCGTCACTCATAGAAATCTGCATACCTTTTCCTTGTGGCCACTTCAGCTTCTTTGGTATTTTATTTAGATCCACGTTGAAGTGGAAGACTCAATATTATTTACTTTTTCATTACCTTTTGCCAACACTGCAACATCAATCAAACGGAGTCTCGTGAGTCACGTCAATGATTGCAGACTTTTGTTTCCCCTTTTTAACATAACCTAAATGATTACATGTAGGTATGTATGGGTCTATTTTAATTGTAGGAATATAATACAATTTATTTGGAGGCAGTTTGTGTTGTGGCCTCACTGGTCTGAGATCAGTGTATCCCTCGCCCCCTCCGCCTTGAGAGGCGCCTTTTGGACATGAGGAATATTACGCCTCCGTTTTAGAAAGACAGGCCGGCAAATGGACGCCTTCTCCATATGAAAAGTGCCCCTAATTGAAAAGTCTAGAAAATTGGTGAGTTTTGTTCAGATTTTGTTCACAACACATTGCCCATAGCCAAAACCGGCCCTGAGTACATTCATGGCACTCACAAGCATGACCACAGCACAGCACAGTAAGTAACCACATCAAGTTTTAATTGCGATGAAAATATGCTTGAACAGAATTTTATCACAGCGGAGGAGAAGACACTTTGTCTTCTCTCGTTCCAGAGCGGCCCCTAGACACGTACGGCTCCCCTCTCCTCCTCCCCTGCCCGGTGTCTTTTCCATCCCTCCGTCTGCTTCTTTCTCAGCTTCCTCTCCTTTGTTAATAAATGTGTGTGCATTTGACTTTTTAATTTTTAATTACCGTAGCAATATGGTTGTTGAAGTTACGGATTTTGGTGATGTTGTGTGTGTGTGAGAGTGTGTGACTTTTTTAATTACACATAGAGTTGATCCATCACCCCCTTTTAATGTTTGTTTGATGTAATGTTTGTGTCGAACTCGGTCACACTGAAGGCCACATCGCAGTTATGGCTGCCCTAAGAAGGCCGCTTGTAACCGTATATAACTTATGAATATAAATGTATAAGAATTCACCTCATGATATTATACAATTAATTGCTGTGCATTTGATTATTATTTTTGTATTACATACACTGTAAAAAAAAAAATTGATTTTTTTCAGTAAAAAAACCACACAAAAATGGCAGTTGAGTCACCACAACTACACTGTAAAATGTACGATGGTTTTTACAGCATATTATTGTTAATGGAAAAACAGTACTATTGTTTTTTTACTGTAAAATCCTGGTAACTGAGCTGCCAGGTTGTTTTTTTTACTGTAAAATCTATTTCCATTTCTGCAGTGTACAATTTGATGAATAACTTGCTTTGAAATAACTCAGGCAGATATTTATTTTGTTTTAATTTGAAAAAGTTTGAAATTAATGATGGTATTATATTTGTTGCATTATTAGATAATAACGTTAAAATATACTCAATAGCATGCAATATATGTATTTCTGTCTGTCACAATGAAAAGATTACATTTAGTAAATGATAAAATGCTTTATTGACTCGTATTATTTCAGGGCTTTCGTGGGCCGTGTTAAATGATGTGGCTGTCACGGCCAGGGCGCATTCCAATGCGCCCTCATCTTTGCGTCCTGACGAGCGCATCGCGGGCCACGCTCACAGGTGCTCTCTCGTGGCTGCGGGCGCGCCTCCTAGTGCCTGCAGACAATCTGCAATCTGCACACCTGCCCGTGATGAACGAGCTGCCTTTATAAGCCTGCTCAACCTGCCATCCCGCGCCGGAATATAGTCTCCTGGACCGTAAGCCGATACCCAGCTTTATGCTCTCTCTCTCTCTCTACGTTTCTCCCTCCGTGTTTAATTGTTTTTCCTTGTCGTCCTCCCCAGCAATATGCCTTCGTCCCCGCGTGATCGAGCTGTGCGCCTCGACTTCTCTTTTGGACTTTGGACTGCCACCCTCGATCCTTGACCCCTCGCATGGATTCGGACTCTGACGCCTCTCTCTCGCCCTGGACCATCTGCCTCGTTCCTTCGCTCTCACCAACATTTACGGTAAAACGCTCCAGTTAAATACTACACATAGTCTTACACCATACACACTCTTGGATTTTGTCACACTCCATTTCCTTAGTTATTATATTTAGTATTGTTTGATTATTATATATAATAAATCTCAGAACTACATACCCGCCCCTGGTGTCTGTTGCCGTCATCTCCCTCTGCAAACCATAACAATGGCGGACCAAATCTGGCCCCCGGGCCTTGAATTTGACACCTGTGATGTACAGTATGTACAGCACTTTATATTGTGCTCAAAGTGGACACATCTTTACTAAAATATGGGCTTTTGTCGAGGCTGGAAACCAATTATTCATATCTACATTGTTTCTTATGGGGAACTCTGCTTCACTGTACAAACTTTTCCATTTACGAACCATGTCCAAGAACCAATTATGTTCGTACATGGAGGTTCCACTGTACTGTACAGCACCACAGATTTGGACCAATTATCTATCCATCCATCCATCCATTTTCTACCGCTTGTCCCTTTCGGGGTCGCGGGGGGTTCTGGAGCCTATCTCAGTTGCATCCAGGCGGAAGGCGCGGTACACTCTGGACAAGTCGCCAGCTCATCGCAGGGCCTGGACCAATCATGTGCGGCTTTAAAAAATGACGGGCACATTCACTCCAAAGGGCCACACGGTTTACGGCTAATGCCAAATTCCAATGACGACGACGAGAAGTGACGCACCTTCTTTCTTGTAGAAGACCAGCTCGGTCTTGAACTCGCGCCTCTCGTCCAGCGCTCCTTGGATCTGCGCCGTGAAGCGGTCGCTGGTTTCGGGGCCGTACAGGAAGTGGCAGGCGCAGCTCTTCTGCATGAGCTCGGCGCGAGCGTAGCCCGTGAGCTCGCAGAAGCCATCCGAGCAGTAGACGATGGGGTAGAGCGACTGCACCTGAGCGTTACCCAGCACAAAGTTGCTGTCTGAAAAGACAAGACGTGAGACATTAGCATTATTATCAGACATTATCAGTTTTTAATCAAATTTAATTGCAATGAGCAGCTGTTTTTTTCCCTTCCACAAACAACATTTTGGACTATTTCTACAAAATAAATAATGGACATCAAAATCACATGAAGTTTCATCTTTCTAAGTTTTTATCAGGATTTTAAAAAAGTCCAGGAATTGCTATGATATGTTGTGATATGTTATAACTAGCTACATTGTCCTCAATGTATAGGTTATTTTGATTTACAATTGCATTTTATTTTATTGTCATGTTTCTCAACTAGAATTCAGTAAAATAATAAAAGGAACCACTGTTTGTTTTCTCATCACAAACAACATTTTGGACTATTTCTGCATTCAAATCGTCAAAACCTTGTGCAAGACAATAACAAAATAAAAATATGCTTTTTTTCTTCAACGGAAATGTCATTTTTGTAGTATTTTTTCTTTAAAAAAAAAATCAGGTCTTGCTGTGATTTGTTGGGGTATGTATTTACTTGCATATTACCTCAATTATTGTTTTTGCCCTACAATGTGTGGCCCTTTTCCCATCACAAGAGAGAAATAATGTTATGGGAGACAAAAAGTGAAAAGCGCAACAAAAATGATGATGAACTTTCTTCCCTCGCTTATATTTATCTTTTTTTTTAACGCTCAAAAACAAGATATATCTGGCAGTGAGTGCTTTGAAATGGAGGGTATGTATGCCCCTGGCTAAATTGTGGCCTAAGCAATGTATTTGGAACCCCCCACCACCTTTACAAAGTTTGTTCATACTTTTTTTTTTTTTTATCTATATTAATAAATTATACTTCTTCAAAATCTAACTTTGATGTAAATTTGCAGGAAAATAAATTGTTCAATATTTTTTTGTACAGAAATTCAACATAACTAAAGATGAATTTGAAAACCTTCCTGAAATAGTAATAGAGTGGGGGATAGTACTGTTCTCTTGTAAGACCAACACTAACTGCTGTGCGCCACAAGGAACAGTGAGGGGGAGGGGCAATTATAGACATGAAATATATATACAGTATATATATATGTATATATATGTATATATATATATATATATATATATATACATATATATATATATAGGGCAGCACAGTGGAAGAGGGGTTAGTGCTATATATATATATATATATATATATATATATATATATATATATATATATATAGTTGGTTGATTGGCAACACTAAATTGGCCCTAGTGTGTGAATGTTGTCTGTCTGTGTTGGTCCTTTGATGAGGTGTACACCGCCTTCCGCCCGAATGCAACTGGGATAGGCTCCAGCCACCCCCGCGACCTCGAGAGGGACAAGCGGTAGAAAATGGATGAATATATATATATAAATATATATATATATATATATTAATAAATAGATAAAAACATGAAATAGTAAGAATAGTAGTAGTACTGATAGCATTAAACAAAATCCCCTAAAAGTAGCATATAAATATTTAAAAATATAAATTTTAAAGTAGCATATAAATATTTAAAAATATAAATTTTAAAGTAGAATATATATTTATAAATGTATATATATATATATATATATATATATATATATATATGTAATTATTTTTTATATTTGTATATTATTTTTAGGTGATTTCATTTATTGCTATTACCACTACTATTATTTTTACTATTTCATGTTTTTATTTATTTATTAATATATTACTTTTATTTTACTATATTTATATATGAACGTATATACGTACGTATACATATATTTGTATATATACACACACACACATATATATTTACATATACTGTATATATACACACACACACACACACACACACACACACACACATACATTCACACAATACACCTATAAAAATGCAGCATTACATCAATAAAATAAAAAAATAAATAAATAAAAATAAATTAATTAAAAAAAAAAAAAATATATATATATATATATATATATACATATATAATTATTTTATTTTAATTTATTGCTGTATTTGTAAACTATTTTAAGGTGATGTTAATTTCTAATTACTCTACAGTTAAGGTGGCACTTTCCTCAATCCTCAATGCCATGTCAAGTTTTGTTATTGTCAGTGTCAGTAGTACTGCGTGCGTGTGCTTTTTCTTTTCTTGTCAAATTAGTGTATAGTGCTTGCCTGAATATGAAAAGTGCAATATGAATATACTCCCACAGCCACATGTTTGCACGGAATTCAGGTTATGCCGTGATGTCATAACCAGCTGTCTTTGGGACTTCCTGCCATTCCAGCACAAGATGGCTGAGACATCTGAGGTGAAAGGTCATCAACAAGAGTCAAACTCCTTGAATCCACACAGGTAGGCAAACTAACACACACAACCATTAAAGGGGCTTTTTATTTCTTTGTTGCCACGGAAACCGTGTTGATACTCAATCCTCCTATCAACACCTTTGTTCAGCGGAGAGGTATAGATTGCGTGAATGTTCTTCCTTGCCGCTCCGACTCCCAACCAGCACTTTGTGACTGTTAGTCTTAACGAAGGTCTGTGTGCTCAGCATGCGAGGTCAAGGCGCGTCTGAATAGAATGGCAAATGAGCGCCGCTGGCTTGGCTGACCTCGTGTGAAATGTATATTTATACTTGAGAGCCTTGTACTTTATGTCTCGGGAGCTCATGTAGAAATGTCCGCTGCCTTCACCGAGGTGGGAATTATTCATGGAGGAGGCATTTTCCCTGGCCTCTAAAGCCTCCCCCCAAAAAACCTGGGTGGTGCTGCCACGGCCGCAAACACCTCATCAGTCACAGGGAAAAGATGACAGTTTCTGGTATTCCAACTGGAGCCGAGGTGCCAGGTAATCATCTGCTTCAAGAGCTTGTTGTGCTCTGAGTCCATGTGCTCGGAATGACAATAGGATGGAACGAACCTCGCTGGAGAAACTGCAATTCTCTTCAAAATAATCTGAAGGAAGGATTTTTTAGTCATTTTTAAAGAGGAACTGCACTTTCTTTTTTTGAATTTTTGTCTATCATTCACAATCCTTGTGAATGCTTTTCTTTTTTTTTAATACATTCTAACTCGTAAATAAACACTAGCAAAAGTCAGCTAACATCATTTTATATACGCACTGTAAATAGATACACTACAAATTATTTGCATTTGCCAAAAATTTAACACTTTATTTCTAGGAATTTGCCTCGTTATTTACTTATTTCTAGTCATTGACTTTACATGATTTTTCTCATTTTAGCATGAATAATTATATTTTGTCTACTCTAGTTTAAAAATGTAAAAATTGAGAAAAATAAACTATTTAAATATTATATTTAGTTTTTTCCGTGCGTAGAAAATCTTGTTTAAAGGTTCTGCAAAATCCCGAGTATGATTAATTTAAGAAGTTGAATAATGCTTGTTTTCAGAATAAAATATTTATTTCTGACTTAAAATTCCTGCTAATTTCTAGATATACAAACCTTAATTTAGAATGTCTTATTAAGTCAAATTAACTCACTCCACGGAAAGCTAATTTAATTAGTTTTAAGTATTTTTTCCCCCCCTAAAATCCAGTCTTTTTTATCTTATATTTAGTCAGCTAAGCATGTTCATAATAATATGTAATATTTACGTATTTTGCTCATTTTAATCCATGCGCTCGGAATGACAATAGGATGGAACAAACCTCGCTGGAGAAACTGCAATTCTCTTGAAAATAATCTGAAGGAAGGATTTTTTTTAGTCATTTTTAAAGAGGAACTGCACTTTCTTTTTTTGAATTTTTGTCTATTATTCACAATCCTTGTGAATGCTTTTCTTTTTTTTTTAATACATTCTAACTCGTAAATAAACACTAGCAAAAGTCAGCTAACATCAGTTTATATACGCACTGTAAGTAGATACACTACAAATTATTTGCATTTGCCAAAAATTTAACATTTTATTTCTAGGAATTTGCCTCGTTATTTACTTATTTCTAGTCATTGACTTTACATGATTTTTCTCATTTTAGCATGAATAATTATATTTTGTCTACTCTAGTTTAAAAATTTAAAAATTGAGAAAAATAAACTATTTAAATAATATATTTCGTTTTTTCCGTGCGTAGAAAATCTTGTTTAAAGGTTCTGCAAAATCCCGAGTATGATTAATTTAAGAAGTTGAATAATGCTTGTTTTCAGAATAAAATACTAATTTCTGACTTAAAATTCCTGCTAATTTCTAGATATACAAACCTTAATTTAGAATGTCTTATTAAGTAAAATTAACTCACTCCACGGAAAGCTAATTTAATTAGTTTTAAGTATTTTTTTATTCCTAAAATCCAGTCTTTTTTATCTTATATTTAGTCAACTAAGCATGTTCATAATAATATGTAATATTTACATATTTTGCTCATTTTAATCAATGTGCTCGGAATGACAATAGGATGGAACGAACCTCGCTGGAGAAACTGCAATTCTCTTCAAAATAATCTGAAGGAAGGATTTTTTTAGTAATTTTTAAAGAGGAACTGCCCTTTCTTTTTTTGAATTTTTGTCTATCATTCACAATCCTTGTGAATGCTTTTCTTTTTTTTAATACATTCTAACTCGTAAATAAACACTAGCAAAAGTCAGATAACATCGCTTTATATACGCACTGTAAGTAGATACACTACAAATTATTTGCATTTTCCAAAAATTTAACATTTTATTTCTAGGAATTTGCCTCGTTATTTACTTATTTCTAGTCATTGACTTTACAAGATTTTTCTCAATTTAGCATGGATAATTATATTTTGTCTATTCTAGTTTAAAAATGTAAAAATTTAGAAAAATAAACTATTTAAATAATATATTTTGTTTTTTTCGTGCGTAGAAAATCTTGTTTAAAGGTTCTGCAACATCCCGAGTTTTCAGAATAAAATACTTAGTTCTGACTTAAAATTCCTGCTAATTTCTAGATATACAAACCTTAATTTAGGATGTCTTATTGAGTAAAATTAACTCACTCCACGGAAAGCTAATTTCATTAGTTTTTAGTATTTTTTTTCCTAAAATCCAGTCTTTTTTTATCTTATATTTAGTCAACTAAGCATGTTCATAATAATATGTAATATTTACGTGTTTTGCTCATTTTAATCCATGTGCTCGGAATGACAATAGGATGGAACGAACCTCGCTGGAGAAACTGCAATTCTCTTGAAAACAATCTGAAGGAAGGAATTTGTAGTAATTTTTAAAGAGGAACTGCACTTTTGGGGGGGAATTTTTGTCTATCATTCACAATCTTTGTGATTGTTTTTCTTTTCTTTTTTTAATACATTCTAACTCGTAAATAAACACTAGCAAAAGTCAGCTAACAATAAAAAGAAATGGAATCCTGCATATTAAGCGCTCCAAAAACCTCCATCATCGTTTTATATACACACTGTAATTATGTACACCACAAATTATTTGCCACTTGCCAAAAATTTTTACATATTAGTTCTAGGAATTTTCCTAGTTTTCAGAGTTATTTACTCATTGACTTTACACAATTTTCCTAATTTTAGCATGAATAATTATATTTTGTCTATTCTAGTTTGAAAATGTTAAAATTGAGGGGGGAAAAAACTATTCAAATAAGATATTTTGGTTTTCTCGTGCGTAGAAAATCTTGTTTAAAAGTTCTGCAACATCCCGAGGACGATTAATTTAAGAAGTTGAATAATGCTTGTTTTCAGAATAAAATACTTATTTCTAGCTTAATTTAGGATGTCTTATTAAGTCAAATTACCTCGCTGCATGGAAAGAGTGAATTTTAGTATTTGTTTCTTCTAAAATCTAGTCTTTTCATCTTATATTTAGTCAGTTAAGAATGTTCATAATAATATGTAATATTTCCGTATTTTGCTCATTTTAATCATACAGCGGGGTATTAATCTCAACGTTCGCAATTCCCTTCAACAACAACAACAACATTACAGTACTAATCATGGCAGACTTCATAAGAGACAACAAAGCCTACTTTGGGACAAATTATGATCCACAACCTTGTATTTTTGAGCCTGAATGTACGGAGGATGAGCTACTCAGGGATGAGCAAATCCAGCAAGTAGCAGTATTGCTAAGTGCTAAACAAGAAATACACACCACGAACATAATAAACAATCACTTACAGTACAATGTCTGCTCTCATCGGGATGCCGACTGATGGGATGTTTGTATCTTCCCGTTTAGATGAAGACTTAATCATAATCCTCACACAGGTTAAAAAAAACAACAACAAAAAAACAAAAACAAAAACAAGCGTCTATGTGTCTTTCTCGGAAAGTCAAAGTTGACCCTTCACAGTTTAGGTCCACAACCTTCTACTATTCAGGTAAGCTGCATGATTTCTATTCTAGATTTAACTTTCACCAGCTCAGAGGCGATGCAGCAGCTCACCGGTTCAATATGTCAAAAGCTACATAAGCTAGTTGCCTCTCTTTGATCATGGCGCCGCTAAAAGTAGTTTGGTTAGTTTTCAGGTCCCGAGATGTAAACAGAGTCTTGTTGGCGTTTTGTTTAAAGGAGCTTTATGGGCGCAATATTGTACTCCCATTAGCTGCATTGTTAGTCACCTCCTACTTGCCGTATATAATGATTTAGAATTCATAAAATAAAGAAAAAGATGTCTTCCTGACTTCCATAAAGATTTTTGAGTGATAAAAAGTTAATTTTCCATTCAAGGATCTCCAAAATATCCAACCGTCACCATTTTCAGCACCCTTTCAATGTATAGTACGGTTTACGTGGAACAAAACGATAACAATGGCTTAAAGAAGTCATTATTAGAGATGTCCGATAATGGCTTTTTTGCCGATATCCGATATTCCGATATTGTCCAACTCTTGATTACCGATTCCGATATCAACCGATACCGAAACATACTGTCGTGGAATTAAACACATTATTATGCCTAATTTTGTTGAGATGCATTAAACCAGTGGTTCTCATCCTTTTTTCAGTGATGTACCCCCTGTGAACATTTTTTAAATTCAAGTACCCCCTAATCCTAAACAGTAAATCCCATTAACACATATTCTTCGGAATACTGTCGGCTCTGGTTTGGCCTTCTTTGGCACATGTTCCTCCTTGTTTTCAGCTGCATTACTGCTATGCTTTAACCAAGCCTCCATTGTTTTCTACATCGATAGTTGATTGACAGTTGGTGCCGTGCGGCACCGACAGATAGGGTCAAACCATCATGGCATGGGGGAAACTCTGGGTTTATGGTAATGAATGGAATAGCCTACTTGATTTGATGTTCAGTTTATGAAATTACATTCATATTTTGTTGAAGTATTATTCAATAAATATATTTATAAAGGATTTTTGAATTGTTGCTATTTTTAGAATATTTAAAAAAAATCCCATGTACCCCTTGGCATTCCTTCAAGTACCCCCAGGGGTACACGTACCCCCATTTGAGAACCACTGCATTAAACAATGTAACACGTTTTTCCAAAATAAATCAACTCAAGTTATGGAAAAAAATGCCAACATGGCACTGCTATATTTATTATTGAAGTCACAAAGTGCATTATTTTTTTTAAACATGCCTCAAAACAGCAGCTTGCAATTTGGGACATGCTCTCCCTGAGAGAGCATGAGGAGGTTGAGGTGGGCAGGGTTGAGGCGGGGGGTAGAGGGTAGCGGAGGGTGTATATTGTAGCGTCCCGGAAGAGATAGTGCTGCAATTTGTTCTGTTGTGTTTATGTTGTGTTACGGTGCGGATGTTCTCCCAAAATGTGTTTGTCATTCTTGTTTGGTGTGGGTTCACAGTGTGGCGCATATTTGTAACAGTGTTAAAGTTGTTTATACGGCCACCCTCAGTGTGACCTGTATGGCTGTTGACCAAGTATGTGTTGCATTCACTTGTGTGTGTGTTAAAGCCGTAAATATTAGGTGATTGGGCCGCCACGCAAAGGCAGTGCCTTTAAGGTTTATTGGCGCTCTGTACTTCTCCCTACGTCCGTGTACACAGCGCCGTTTTAAAAAGTCATACATTTTATTTTTTTGAAACTGATACCGATAATTTTGAAACCGATACCGATAATTTCCGATATTACATTTTAAAGCATTCATCGGCCGATAATATCGTCAGCCCGATATTATTGGACATCTCTAGTCATATTACAGTATTTTTCACCAATTTTAAACAAGTCTCAGAAGTCCCACAACATATGCGTTGTCCAAATTGTATTCATGCAGAGATTTAGGCAGATAGAAAACGCTTTTAGTAAGCACCACTGGGAACCGTTTTATGGGTCCGTAGATTCTATGCTAATGAGCTGTGTTTGTCTCCAACACAGTGTGTCTCTCTTTTACTCCACTTCATCCCCTTTTTACATAAACACTGTAACTCTGCACTTGTCCAACGAAATAGATGCCATTAAGACATTAAGGAGCGGGACACAAGCGTTAGCAACACTAGCACTGCTATGTGAGCTACAGTGCTAACATTATTATTAACATTTAAAAGCGACATCATGCTAGCTTAGCTTATTTGCCAAAGAAAAAGAAAAAGAATTGCAGCTTCATGTCTATTGCTAGCCTGGCGGGTGTCGGCGTGTACACGAGCCGGGCTCATCTTACGACGGGTCATTAATATCATATTTTAGTATATTTCAAACATGAATACAATTATTTCATTGTTGACCAGTCGTCCCTCGCTACATACCGCTTCACGCTGTCAAGAATTTTTTAAAGAATATTCTACATACTTTTCGCTTTAACTGAGCCTTTAAAGGGGAACATTATCACAATTTCAGAATGGTTAAAACCATTAAAAATCAGTTCCCAGTGGCTTATTATATTTTTCAAAGTTTTTTTCAAAATTTTACCCATCACGCAATATCCCTAAAAAAAAAGCTTCAAAGTGCCTGATTTTAACCATCGTTATAAACACCCGTCCATTTTCCTGTGACGTCACATAGTGATGCCAACACAAACAAATATGGCGGAAAGAACAGCAAGCTATAGCGACATTAGCTCGGATTCAGACTCGGATTTCAGCGGCTTAAGCGATTCAACAGATTACGCATGTATTGAAACGGATGGTTGTAGTGTGGAGGCAGGTAGCTAAAACGAAATTGAAGAAGAAACTGAAGCTATTGAGCCATATCGGTTTGAACCGTGTACAAGCGAAACCGACGAAGACGACACGACAGCCAGCGACACGGGAGACAGCGAGGACGAATTCGGCGATCGCCTTCTAACCAACGATTGGTATGTTTTTGTTTGGCATTAAAGGAAACTAACAACTATGAACTAGGTTTGCAGCATATGAAATACATTTGGCAACAACATGCACTTTGAGAGTGCAGACAGCCCAATTTTCATCAATTAATATATTCTGTAGACATACCCTCATGTTAGCAGGCCAGGGAAGCTAGGGTCGATATTCTTCTCTTGATCATCTTCTGGACGGTGTGAGCCAAGACATCCAGGGGGGTTTAGCTCGCTCGTCTGCGGGAACAAACTGCCGCCATTGCTTGCCGTGCTACCGAGGTCCTTTGTCTCTGAATTGCTCACACACTCCGGCAGATTCAATGGGGGTCTGGCGGCAGATTTCTTTGACTTTATCGTTGGAAATGCATCTGCTTTGAGTGTCGCAGGATATCCACACATTCTTGCCATCTCTGTCGTAGCATAGCTTTCGTCGGTAAAGTGTGCGGAACAAACGTCCAATTTCTAGCCACTTTCGCATCTTTGGGCCACTGGTGCAACTTGAATCCGTCCCTGTTCGTGTTGTTACACCCTCTGACAACACACCAACGAGGCATGATGTCTCCAAGGTACAGAAAACAGTCGAAAAAACGGAAAATAACAGAGCTGATTTGACTCGGTGTTTGAGAAAATGGCGGATTGCTTCCCGATGTGACGTCACGTTGTGACGTCATCGCTCCGAGACCGAATATTAGAAATGCGTTTAATTCGCCAAAATTCACCCATTTAGAGTTCGGAAATCGGTTAAAAAAATATATGGTCTTTTTCTGCAACATGAAGGTATATATTGACACTTACATAGGTCTGGTGATAATGTTCCCCTTTAAATGAGCTAAATATCAATATTACAGTATAACATAGTCTCCTCATTCAATGCGTTTTCTTTATTTGATTTCTTTACTTTATTTTAGTTTCTTCAAAATAGCCACCCCTTGCTCTGATTACTGCTTTGCACACTCTTGGCATTCTCTCAATGAGCTTCAAGCACACCTGTGAAGTGAAAACCATTTCAGGTGACTACCTCTTGAAGCTCATGGAGAGAATGCCAAGAGTGTGCAAAGCAGTAATCAGAGCAAAGGGTGGCTATTTTGAAGAAACTAGAATATAAAACATGCTTTCAGTTATTTCACCTTTTTTGTTAAGTACATAACTCCACACATGTGTTCATTCATAGTTGTGATGCCTTCAGTGACAATCTACAATGTAAATAGTCATGAAAATAAAGAAAACGCATTGAATAAGAAGATGTGTCCAAACTTTTGGCCTGTACTGTATATTGATATCGTTTTATCGCTCAGTCCTACTACAGCACCGCTCAAATGTTGAGAGACACATTCTCACTCAAGTGTACTTTTGTCTGTTATTGTCTATGTTTGATTTGCTCTAATTTGTTTCCATAACACAGTTTTTACTTGGAGCCTCTGGCATGATGTGCTGCTGCTCGGAGCACATTAAAGAGCTATTAAAGCAGAGGAGAACTCCCACATTGTCAGAGAGTGTCCCACATATTGTATATAATGATGACCCGGGGTCGCTTTAAATGGACGAGGGAGGACAATGTTGCAATTTAAAGCGAGGGCCAGGCTGGTGGGAGCGCTCATCCATCAGTGGAGAGACCCTTTTCTGTTCCTGAAAAGTTGTTACCTCACCACTAATATGTGCAGGGTCAGCAGAGAGCTCACAGTGCCCGGCTGCAGGGTTTTAGCAAGCCATGCATCTTGTCTAGGGAAGGGACGGATGTGCTTTAGAGTAGTCAGTGTGCAGCTTGTACAGCAGTGCAGATTTAGACAGACAGAATACTAGGGGTGTAACGGTACACAAAAATTTCGATTCGGTACGTACCTCGGTTTAGAGGTCACGGTTCGGTTCATTTTTGGTACAGTAAGAAAACAACAAAATATACATTTTTGGGTTATTTATTTACCAAATTTGCAAAATCTTACACCAAAAATATTTTTCTAAGTGGAATATTTGATGTGAAGTAATCGGAACCTTGGATAGGTCAATAATTCATAATAACATTGATTTTAAATCAATATTATGTTTTGAGCAATGACAGTTTGAAAAAAAACAAAAAACAGCTTTGTTTGATTAGTCAACATTGCAACTTTTTCTAAATTACATTTCACCTTTAGGCTTTTTTATTTCACTTTTGTTATGTTTTTGTTTATTTTAATAGTATTTTTAGAATGTGCCGTGGGCCTTTAAAACATTAGCTGTGGGCCGCAAATGGCCTCCGGGGCACACTTTTGACACCCCTGCTATAGATAATAAAAAATGAAATGTGATAAATCTATGGAAAAAAAGCTCTCTCTCTCTCTCTCTGCCCCTCCCTCACCAATGCTGCTGCGCACACAATTTGTTTTGTTTTTAACCCCTTCTTAACCCTGAACGTACATTGAAAATACACGCAACCCTAACTCTAAAATGCCGGACATTTGAGGCATTTAAGAAACTCCGCCCTGACAGCTCCGCAAAAGAGGACATGTCCGGTGAAAAGAGGACGTATGGTCAGTCTATCCTAGCCCGGTCGCTGCTAGCATGCATGTGTTGTGCCTCGGTGTGCATTGTTTACACAACGTGCGGTAAGCTACTTAATATGTCCGTGTGGAAACGATGTTTGGTACACCTCCGAACAGAACCGAAACCCCCGTACCGAAACGGTTCAATACAAATACACGTACCGTTACACCCCTAGTCATCACACAACCGTTGGGGATTGTGTCTTAGGGTTGTACGGCATGCCGGTACTAATAAAGTACTATTGAATTAAAAACAGTACTATACAGCTTTGGAAAAAATACAGGTTTGGGGATGTTCTCCGGACATGACTGCGCGTCGTCGTCACGTCATGTTAGGCAACGCACACGCAAACAAGTAAAAACAGCGTGGAGATAGAAAAGGGAGAATGGACGCATTTTGGCTTAAAAACTAACGATAAAGTTGAAGCTATAAACACTGAAGCGCCGCTCTGCAAGAGGTGCTTAGCTTTTGCTTTTGTTAGCCATTAGGATCGGATAGGATAGGTCTTTATTGTCATTGCACAAGTACAACGAAACTTTGTTTTCAGCAAAAACCCGTTCAAGATTAGACAAAGTGTACAGGCTTACAGAACAGGAATGCTGAAGGGTCGCCACAAGGCGGCCCGTAAAAGATGGAGAAAAAGGTAAAACGCTGGGGAAGGATGAGTAAAAAAATACAATCTAGACTGGGCTCCTAAGGGGGCCCCAGTCTGGAGTGGGAAAAAACCTCCATAGCAAAAGCACATATACATATTACAACGTACATCTCGAGATATCTAGCAACAGAGGGAAGGGAGTGCGGGGTCATGATGGTGGGGCCACAGCTCTCAGGCGCTGACCATCCATTCATCACTCCTATGGGATTTGCGTCGAGGGCGTTGGATTGGGGGGTACGTACGTATGTGTGTGGCATATATTTTTGTGGATGCATGTTTGTGTAAGCCTGCAGTGTGTCTCTGTTCCGCGGCCTTGATGTTCGTGCAGTCGCTAGTCCAAAGTCAACATGAGAGACAAGAAGGGAGTTTGTTGTGTCTTCGCCGCACTGTCATTCGGGAGAGTCTCGAAGCCAGTGAAACAATCCAAGTTAGAATGTTTTGTATACGAGTGAAAATAAAATTTGCTTTTCACTCTAAATTGTCTATGACTGGTCCTCATCCTATCCTATCCATTAGCTAGCTAGTGGCTAACGTCCATCCGCAGTCGGTAGTGTTTTATCTACTTTTCAAATCACTAATCCTCGCCTCCATGGCGACAAATAAACTACGTTTCTCATAAGTATTATTCCTGCGGGACGAAGAATAGCTAAACATGCTCCACCACACGCTGTGGGAGGATACAATAGCACTCCTGAATGTAAACAAATGGGTGGGTCTACATAGACTGTAACGATACCAGATACAAGAGCCGTACATAGTCGATACTTAGGGGTGTAACGGTACACAAAAATTTCGGTTCGGTACGTACCTCGGTTTAGAGGTCACGGTTCGGTTCATTTTCGGTACAGTAAGAAAACAACAAAATATAAATTTTTAGGTTATTTATTTACCAAATTTTTAAACAATGGCATAACATACATATACACACAGGGTCCATTGCCAGGGTTAATGTGGTCAACATATATACAATAAAAATTAAATAAGATAAGGCTCAGAATGGTTTCTTAACAAAACTTTTATACATATAAAGTGCTTTTTTTGATTGATTGATTGATTGAGACTTTTATTAGTAGATTGCACAGTACATATTCCGTACAATTGACCACTAAATGGTAACACCCCAATAAGTTGTTCAGTCAGGGTCCACATTAATCAACCTCAAGTTGTTGCTCAGATTAAATAAAATGACAAAACTTTTTTTCTACATATAAAAAGTGCAACATTAAACAGTTTCAAGTCAACTCAGCCTCAGATTAACTTTTATCCCCCCCAGCCTGGCTAACTTGGCAGTAAGAGGATGCATGGGCTTATTGGTCTTCCACCATAGAAGTGGGTCAAAATCTAGTTTCTAATGCAATATGGTCTTATATCTGCTGCTATAAAAACATTTGTTATTGCTTTAGCCCTGCCTGACTCGCCGAGGAGAGGCTGCTTAAATGCGGTGGTGACGCTTCAAATGGGTTAGCACGTTTGACGCTGACAAACCTCCGTCCTCCATTGTTGTAGCGCACAGCCAAAGTGTTCCCAAACGGGAGATCTTAACGAGGCAGGAGGGTCTTCCAGCTCTGGCTTTTACATGTTGTCCTAGCTCGTTAGCTGCTAGCATGCCGTGTGTTGTGCCTCGGTGTGCATTGTTTACACAACGTACGCTACGCTACTTAATATGTTCGCGTGGAAACTCGTTCGGTACACCTAAGAAACCGAACCGAAACCCCCGTACCGAAACGGTTCAATACAAATACACGTACCGTTACACCCCTATCGATACTACAATGATTACGTCAATATTTTTTATAATCACAAAATCTTTTGTCATTTTTATTGTTTATAAAGTCAGGAAATGCGTCCCTGGACACAGGAGAACTTTAATTATGGCCAATGTATGATCCTATAACCACTTGGTATCGCATCGATACCCAAATTTGTGGTATTACCCAAAACTTATGTAAAGTGTCAAACAACAGAAGAATAAGTGATTATAACATTTTAACAGAAGTGCAGATAGAACATGTTAAATAAGCAGATATTAACAGTAAATGATCAAGAAGATTAATAATCAATTTTTTACCGCTTGTCCCTCATAATTTTGACAAAATAATAGAAGGGAAATGAACCTCTTTGTTTGCTGCAGACCATTAAGAAGACATCCAACACAAAACATGATGGGCGGCCATGTCTGTAAATAAACTTTCGCTGCTTAATTCAACTGGCACTTTAGACAGCAGACTGGAGGAGGAGGAGGAGGAGGAGGAAGGGAGAATGCCAGCTCTCCTTGTGGGATTATCCACACATGGCTGCCATTTTATCAGACATAAAAATAGAGAGCAAGTCAAAGATATGACATCAAAACCACAAATTACACCATTTGACAGCGATTTACAGTTTTGCTCATAACAAAAAAGTGTCGGGTAAGCGTGAAGTTAGGTGTCATGAATTTGCTGAGTTCATGCTAAATTTAAAGGTGCGATCTGGATTTAAAGGTATTTAAAATATAAAATGATGTATAATGAATACACATGTAAAAATCATCAAAATATAATGATAACAGTGATAAAAACAAAAATAAGATGATTGAAAACACATTTTAAAGCCTTCACAAGCATGTCTGGATATTAGGGGTGTAACGGTACGTTTATTTGTATTGAACCGTTTCGGTACGGGGGTTTCGGTTCGGTTCGGAGGTGTACCGAACGAGTTTCCACACAAACATATTAAAAGGGAAACATTATCACAATTTCAGAATGGTTAAAACCATTAAAAATCAGTTCCCAGTGGCTTATTTTATTTTTCGAAGATTTTTTCAAAATTTTACCCATCACGCAATATCCCTAAAAAAAGCTTCAAAGTGCCTGATTTGAACCATCGTTATATACACCCGTCCATTTTCCTGTGACGTCACATAGTGAAGCCAACACAAACAAACATGGCGGAAAGAACAGCAAGCTATAGCGACATTAGCTCGGATTCAGACTCGGATTTCAGCGGCTTAAGCGATTCAACAGACTACGAATGTATTGAAACGGATGGTTGTAGTGTGGAGGCAGGTAGCGAAAACGAAATTGAAGAAGAAACTGAAGCTATTGAGCCATATTGGTTTGAACCGTATGCAAGCGAAACCGACGAAAACAACACAACAGCCAGCGACACGGGAGAAAGCAAGGACGAATTCGGTGATCGCCTTCTAACCAACGATTGGTATGTGTTTGTTTGGCATTAAAGGAAACTAACAACTATGAACTAGGTTTACAGCATATGAAATACATTTGGCAACAACATGCACTTTGAGAGTGCAGACAGCCCAATTTTCATCAATTAATATATTCTGTAGACATACCCTCATCCGCGCTCTTTTCCTGAAAGCTGATCTTTCCAGTTTTGGAGTTGATGTCAGCAGGCCAGGTAAGCTAGTGTCGATAGGGGGTTTAGCTCGCTCGTCTGCGGGAACAAACTGCCGCCATTGCTTGCCGTGCTACCGAGGTCCTTTGTCCCTGAATTGCTCACACACTCCGGCAGATTCAATGGGGGTCTGGCGGCAGATTTCTTTGACTTTATCGTTGGAAATGCATCTGCTTTGAGTGTCGCAGGATATCCACACATTCTTGCCGTCTCTGTCGTAGCATAGCTTTCGTCGGTAAAGTGTGCGGAACAAACGTCCAATTTCTTGCCACTTTCGCATCTTTGGGCCACTGGTGCAACTTGAATCCGTCCCTGTTCGTGTTGTTACACCCTCCGACAACACACCGACGAGGCATGATGTCTCCAAGGTACGGAAAACAGTCGAAAAAAACGGAAAATAACAGAGCTGATTTGACTCGGTGTTTGAGAAAATGGTGGATTGCTTCCCGACGAGAGCGAATATTAGAAAGGCGTTTAATTCGCCAAAATTCACCCTTTTAGAGTTCGCAAATCGGTTAAAAAAAAATATGGTCTTTTTTCTGCAACATCAAGGTATATATTGACGCTTACATCGGTCTGGTGATAATGTTCCCCTTTAAATAGTGGTATTTCAAAAGGTTGACCATTTTAAAATGAAGTTTTGAATGAAGGGTAAGAAGCCCTTACATTGGTATTGATATTAAAAAAAGATATACAGGAAGTTAAAGTGGATATAATGATAATGAAACTGGAGAAACAATGGAACCAAAATGTCGGGATGCAAAATAATGACTGTTTTTAGTTCTTCACTTTGTGAGGCTTCTGGGAAGAAAATGGCCTGCTTGTGACATGAAAGATCCTTGACGATCATGTTTTTTAAATGTTTGTATTTTGCCATCCGCACAGACCGACTCTCAAAGACAAAAGTGCTCTTCCAACTCACTAAACAAGCAAATTGTGTGTTAGTTGCCTATTTCCGGAGTGCAAGTACAGTAGAATGCAAAACAAAAGTACAATGTGCCCCTTTTGTGTTGATGGAGCAGCAATAAGAAGGTAAAGTAGCATGAATGAGTCCACATGTGCAATAAATAAAGTATGTTAACGCGGGCGAGTCTTTGGCGGTAATGGCGTTCTGTCTCCATGGACACGCGTGATAGCAACCATAGCTGATGAACTCTTTAACCTCCAGCTGAACCCTCCCTGAGGCGCGCACAGTTCAGCACTCGTGGGAATACCGACGTGACCTTTTATCACCTGACTCATAATATATTTCAATATGTCAATATGACTCCAGGCACGGCTCTCTGCTTTTTACCTCATGAGGGACGACATCTTGGGTCGGAGCCACTTAAATACTCTCCCTGGCCATAACATTAGGTACACCCGCACAATTTGTGCGGTTTTAATATATTACAGTTAGAGATGTCATAATATCAGACTGAAGATATTATCGGCTGATAAATGCTTTAGAATGTAATATCAGAAATGATCGGTATCGGTTTCAAAATTATCGGTATCGGTTTCAAAAAGTAAATTTTATGACTTTTTAAAACGCTGCTGTGTACACGGCCGTAGGGAAAAGTACAAAGCGGCAATAAACCTTAAAGGCACTGCCTTTGCGTGCCGGCCCAGTCACATAATATCTACGGCTTTTCACACACACAAGTGAATGCCATGCATACTTGGTCAACAGCCATACAGGTCACACTGAGGGTGGCCGTATAAACAACTTTAACACTGTTACAATTATGCGCCACATTGTGAGCCCACACCAAACAAGAATGATACACACATTTCGGGAGAACATCCGCACCGTAACACAACATAAACACAACAGAACAAATACCCAGAACCCCTTGCAGCACTAACTCTTCCAGGACGCTACAATATACACCCCCTGCTACCCAAAACCCCACCCCCCAACCCCGCCCACCTCAACCTCCTCATGCTCTCTCAGGGAGAGCATGTCCCAAATTCCAAGCTGCTGTTTTGAGGCATGTTAAAAAAAAAAAGCACTTTGTGACTTCAATAATAAATTTGGAATGTTGTTGGCACTTTTTTTCCATAACTTGAGTTGATTTATTTTGGAAAACCTTGTTACATTGTTTAATGCATCCATCGGGGCATCACAACAAAATTAGGCATAATAATGTGTTAATTCCACCACTGTATATATCGGTATCGGTTGATATCGGTAATTAAGAGCTGGGCAATATCGGAATATCGGATAACGGCAAAAAAGCCATTATCGGACATCTCTAATTACAGTATTTTTGTTTCGTAGTGTGTTTTTTTTTACACAATTTTGACTGGCACAATCAAAGAGTTAATCATTTTACAATAAACTCATTGACATAATATACATTGAAATAAACCAAAATGAAAACATAAACAATAAACTTAATGAAATTAAACTTCAGTAAAATATTTTGTTTTAATCTTTGAAGAGATAAATGTATTTTGGTTAAAAAAAACACCTTTTAAAGAATTATTTTTGTTTCAGCATTGATTTTTTAAATCATATTGACTGACATGTCACGTCAGAGAGTTAATCATACATTTACATGACGCTCATGAACATAATATACTTTAACATAAACAAAAATAAATGAAACCAAAATCAAATGAAATAGAATAAAATAAAATCAAATGTAAAAAAAAAAATTGTGATTTGGTATCTTTGTTGAGGCTATGGTAAAAAAAAAAGGGGGGGGTAAAAAAAGAGTGTTGTTTTTTTTCCTAGCAATTTTAACTGACACTGTCAGAGTTATTCATTTTACATTATGCTCATTAACATACTATATATATATATATATTTAAATAAAATAAAATAAAATAAAAACAACCAAAAAATTTTTAAAAAATTAAGCGTGAACAGGTTCAAATAAATTCCTATCTTGTGTCAATCCTGCTCAGTGGCCTTGTGGTTAGAGTGTCTGCCATGAGACTGGGATGTCGTGAGTTCAAACCCCGGCCGAGTCATACCAAAGACTATAAAAATGGGACCCATTACCTCTCTGCTTGGCACTCAGCACCAAGGGTTGAAATTGGGGGTTAAATCACCAAAATGATTCCCAAGCGCGGCAACCGCTGCTGCTCACTGCTCCCCTCACCTCCCAGGGGGTGGAACAAGGAGATGGGTAAAATGCAGAGAGTAGTTTCACCACACCTAGTGTGTGTGTGTGACTATCAGTGGTACTTTAACTTTAACTTTAATCAAAGTATGCATTATTATCTTTGCAAAAGCAAAAAATACTATAACCAAAGTACTTGGTTAAAGAGGTGCACATCCTTTTTTAAAAGATGGAATTGTGCTGTTTTTTTGTTTTAGTTTCATTTTATGAAAGGGAAAAGTTTAAACTTAATTTTGAAATTTAACCACATAAATTACTACCCAGGTGTTTTTCCATTTTTTTTTAATGTATTTATATGTATTTATTTATTTGTACTACACTACAAGCTAGGACTGAGCGATATATCGACATACTCGATATATCGCGGGTTTGTCTCTGTGCGATATAGAAAATGACTATATGGTGATATTCGAGTATACGTTCTCACGCAGTTGCTTTTAGCTGCGGGCATTACACTACAGGCTCTTCTCACTCTTTCTTGTCTCTGCTTCTCACAGAGACTTAAACAAGCGCACCTTCTTACATACGTCACATACGTATACGCCCTCGCGGAGCAGAGAGGTAGCGGCATGGGTAACGTTAGCTGTGGTGCGAGTGGTAATACGAGAGAAAGAAGGTGCGAATCTGGTGACAAATGAAGGAAGAATTAATTCCCTAGAAAAACAGCACGGGGTCCATCGTCTGGCGGTGGTTTGGCTTCAAGTGGGAATATGTCGAACAGACAACTGTAATTTGTCAAGTGTGGGGCAAAAGCGTTGCTACAAAAAGTATGTAGCATCATTTGAAAAGTCACCTGCTAGAGAATGAAGAGTGCTTACTCCGCATGTCAACATCTCCATTCGGTGCCACACGAACAAAATGTCGAGGCAACCATTTCCACATCAACACCGTATGATAAAAATAGTCCACAACAGAAGGAGATAACGTCCGCAGGAACCTACCACATAGCGAAGGACATACACTATTTGATTTCCTATTATGCAGCTCATTTTTATTTGACAGTTATTGAAATATCTTGTGTGACATCATGCACAAAAGTGCACCTTATTTGTTTTAAACTATTGTAGTGGCATTCTGTACAAAAAGTGCACTTTAATTTAGTGTTGTTTTGATATGTCATCTTCGTGACATCATGCACAAAAGTGTTTTAAAATGTCTCTGACAATCTTGCACTTTCTGTTTTGAAATAATATGAATGTTTGTGCCACTGCTTAATAACTGTTTAATAAATACACTTTTGGTCAATTGACTTAGTTGTGATTTGCCTCTCTGCATGAAAGTTTAAAATGAGCATATATTAATGCAGTATGACGAATAATTTTTTAATGTAGACACATAGAGTCATCATACTGCTGTGATTATATGCATCAAGTGTTCATTCGAGGCTAAGGCAAAATATCCAGATATATATCGTGTATCGTGACATGGCCTAAAAATATCGAGATATTACAAAAAGGCCATATCGCCCAGCCCTACTACAAACACGTGTTTTACCTTGAACAGGATAAACGGTAGAAAATGAACCGATGAATAAAAAGACGAAAAATATTATGTCACATTTTTTCGTATGTTAATTTTTTTTTTACATTCTGTAAAAAAAAAAAAATTGTTTTTATCTTCCATTTCATTTTTCTTTTGACAAGCCAATGTCATCTTTGTGTAATCCCCTGCATCACCGCAGAGCACCAAGCTTCTTTCATTGTTTGCAGACATGTTTAAAACCAATCAACTGTACGCCAGCCCCAAATCCACATAGACCAGGAACAATACGAATGCATAATTTATCTCCATAATAAACACTGTTATCTCACCCTGACTGGGTTGCACTGGAGTTAATTGCCAAAAAGGCTTCATGTCACAGATGTCACAGATGTGAATGGTATCAGATGCAATGACAACACATTGCTTAATGACCCGACCTAAGGCTACGTTTGCAGGCAAGTTGCTGAGTCATGTGACTGTGTGTGTGTGTGTGTGTGTGTGTGTGTGTGTCCAGATTAGCTCATGTTCCTGTTCAACTAGCGCGAAAGCGAGCTACGGATGGGCTGAGTGATCCAATTAGCTTCATCCATGTCCACAAAATAACATAGTCAACAGCCACTCACTCTGCAGAGCATGCATCTACATCACCTCTTCGGTTCCCCCTACTGCAAAGTGCACTGATGGCTCAAATTGTTTGCCTCTCTCACAGACCTCAGCTTGTGGTTTGCAAAATTCCCATTTTTGATAATAACCTCTAAGTAGCAAACATCAAGGACTGGATCTGCCCCTTCATATAGATTGGCACCAAAATGGGATATTTCTTCCAAAGTTTCATGAAAACGGATGACTAATCTTTGCATAATATGTTGTTTTCCACCATTAAAGGGGAACATTATCACAATTTCAGAAGGGTTAAAACCATTAAAAATCAGTTCCCAGTGGCTTATTTTATTTTTCGAAGTTTTTTTCAAAATTTTACCCATCCCGCAATATCCCTAAAAAAAGCTTCAAAGTGCCTGATTTTAACCATCGTTATATACACCCGTCCATTTTCCTGTGACGTCACATAGTGATGCCAACTCAAACAAACATGGCGGATAGAAGAGCAAGATATAGCGACATTAGCTCGGATTCAGACTCGGATTTCAGCGGCTTAAGCGATTCAACAGATTACGCATGTATTGAAACGGATGGTTGTAGTGTGTAGGCAGGTAGCGAAAACGAAATTGAAGAAGAAACTGAAGCTATTGAGCCATATCGGTTTGAACCGTATGCAAGCGAAACCGACGAAAACGACACGACAGCCAGCGACACGGGAAAAAGCGAGGACGAATTCGGCGATCGCCTTCTAACCAACGATTGGTATGTGTTTGTTTGGCATTAAAGGAAACTAACAACTATGAACTAGGTTTACAGCATATGAAATACATTTGGCAACAACATACACTTTGAGAGTGCAGACAGCCCAATTTTCATCAATTAATATATTCTGTAGACATACCCTCATGTCAGCAGGCCAGGGAAGCTAGGGTCGATATTCTTCTCTTGACGGTGTGAGAATCCAGACATCCAGGGGGTTTAGCTCGCTCGTCTGCGGGAACAAACTGCCGCCATTGCTTGCCGTGCTAGCGAGGCCCTTTGTCCCTGAATTGCTCACACACTCCGGCAGATTCAATGGGGGTCTGGCGGCAGATTTCTTTGACTTTATCGTTGGAAATGCATCTGCTCTGAGTGTCGCAGGATATCCACACATTCTTGCCATCTCTGTCGTAGCATAGCTTTCGTCGGTAAAGTGTGCGGAACAAACGTCCAATTTCTTGCCACTTTCGCATCTTTGGGCCACTGGTGCAACTTGAATCCGTCCCTGTTCGTGTTGTTACACCCTCCGACAACACACCGACGAGGCATGATGTCTCCAAGGTACGGAAAACAGTCGAAAAAACGGAAAATAACAAAGCTGATTTGACTCGGTGTTTGAGAAAATGGCGGGTTGCTTCCCGAGAGCGAATAATAGAAATGCGTTTAATTCGCCAAAATTCACCCATTTAGAGTTCGGAAATCGGTTAAAAAAATATATGGTCTTTTTTCTGCAACATCAAGGTATATATTGACGCTTACATAGGTCTGGTGATAATGTTCCCCTTTAACCATTTCACTACACGTTTTTTATGGAAATAGGTTAGGTAGTTTTTGAATTTCTTCAACTGCAGCACACAAAGAGTTAAAAACACGAGTTAAAAACACATCTTCTAAAACTGCTTCCATCGAAGTGCTAGATACAGAAGGATTAAAAGATTCCGGGGCTACTTTGATATTTTTAATTTAGCAAAAAATAACTTTAAAAAAAATGTATATTAGGGGTGTAACGGTACACAAAAATTTCGGTTCGGTACGTACCTCGGTTTAGAGGTCACGGTTCGGTTCATTTTCGGTACAGTAAGAAAACAACAAAATATACATTTTGGGGTTATTTATTTACCAAATTTACAAAATCTTCCACCAAAAATATTTTTCTTAGTGGAATATTTGATGTGAAGTAATGGGAACCTTGGATAGGTCAATAATTCTTAATAACATTGATTTTGATTCAATATTATGTTTTGAGCAATGACAGTTTGAAAGAAAAAAAAACAACTTTGTTTTATTAGTCAACATTGCAACTTTTTCTAAATTACATATAACCTTTAAGCTTTTTTATTTCACTTTTGTTCTGTTTTTGTTTATTTTAATAGTATTTCTTGAATGTGCCGTGGGCCTTTAAAACATTAGCTGTGGGCCGCAAATGGCCTCCGAGGCACACTTTTGACACCCCTGCTATAGATAATAAAAAATTAAATGTGATAAATCTATGGATAAAAAGCAGAGCCTGGCGACGCATGCGCGTTTATCATAACTCTCTCTCTCTCTCTCTCTCTGTCTCTGCCCCTCCCTCACCAATGCTGCTGCGCGCACAATTTGTTTTGTTTTTAACCCCTTCTTAACCCTGAACGTACATTGAAAATACACGCAACCCTAACTCAAACTGCCGGACATTTGAGGCATTTAAGAAACTCCGCAAAAGAGGACATGTCCGGTGAAAAGAGGACGTATGGTCAGTCTATCCTAGCCCGTTAGCTGCTAGCATGCTGTGTGTTGTGCCTTGTTGTGCATTGTTTACACAACGTGCGTTACGCTACTTAATATGTCCGTGTGGAAACTCGTTCGGTACACCTCCGAACCGAACCGGAACCCCCGTACCGAAACGGTTCAATACAAATACACGTACCGTTACACCCCTAATGTATATGTACTCGGAGTATCCAGATCCGATATTGATGCCGGATAACAATCCAATATCAGTAAAAAATCAAGTATCGGATTATATCGGCTTGTAAAAAGGTAAACATGGTCCGGCTACTAGGAGCTAGCAACTACACAACAGCCAAGCATACAATAGCACACAAGCTAGACATACACAATAAGTGTCCTTAATTGAATTTAATTGAATCTATCTATTTATCAAAGACGCCAAGTTGGCAACACTAATGATTCCTCCTGCCATGTTGTTTTATTCTCTGGCAGACAAGGTATCTTATAATGTGTTCATGTGCAAGGGTGAATGCGCATTGCTCAATGACTTCTGGCGGTCAGTGTTAATTTTGTTGACTAAAAACGTTCATCCTCGTTAACGTCAACGACGATTAGGAATCTATCCAATCGCTACATAACGGAGGGGATCCAATCAGAACTGTCGTGACGACTATGACTGGTTTAATATGGATTAGCAATCACTTCAGGGTGTCGGGTCAGGACAGCAATTATGCGTTCAGGTGAGTGCAGGAGAAATAATAGATTGTCCAAGTCCAGATTTGTAGTTTCCATTGTCTATTTAAGACATGCATGAGTTGTTTGTTTGCTTTTGTGTGGTTTCCTATACAAAACAAATACAATCATTATAAATTAACTAAAGTGACCACAATGCAATGAAATATAAGCACAAACCTGCTACAGGGCTGTTGAAATATAAATCACTTTGTCACGTGCGGGGGGGTCGCAGCCCGGGATGCAAACGGACCACTCCGGACAGGACGTGCAGGTAGGAACATGATTTATTCTCAAAAACTCGAACAAGTGCCAAAACAGAAAACAAGCCGACGGAACAACGTGCCGACGGAACACCGTGCCGACGGAACAACGTGCCGATCGCACTCGAAGCTGAGGCTACCACTTAGCATAAGCAAAAGACAAGGAATACTCACGTAACTTGTTGCATGAAGCAAACAATGAAGCCAGGCCGACTGACCGGCAAAGGCAGGCTTAAATAATCCCTCTGATTAGTGCTCGGAAAACAGGTGAGCGTCCCGAGCACCAATCAGAAACAGGTGGAAACAATAAGCACCCATGGTAACTAAAAACAAACAAGGGTGCACAAAAACAGGAACTAAGGGAGTCCAAACTAACAGAATATAACAAAAACATGATCCGGGCCACGGATCATGACACACTTAGCTGTGTATATACTAGGGTTGTACGGTATACCCGTATTAGTATGGTACCGCGATACTAATGAATCATCTTCGGTACTATACCGCCTCTAAAAAGTACCCACGTCGTGCATGTTCACCAATGCACAATCACAGAGTACTTACAAGCAGACACAGTGTGTAGACAGAAAAGGGAGAACGTGCGAATTTTGGCTTAATAACTAAAGATAAAGGTGAAGTTATAACACTGAAACGCCCTCAGGAAGAGGTGCTTTAAGACGTCCACAGTCAGCAGTGTTGTAACTACCCCAAAATCACTAATCCTTGTCTCCATGGAGACATATCAAGTACATTTATTTCAAATACCATCCCTGTAGAATGGGTGATGGCTATGCATGCTTCACTACACACCGGAACCATGACAATGGATGTGTTATAAATAGTCTATAGTTAACAATGTTCAGCAAAGTCTACTTTATGAGCGACGATGAACCATTAAAATAATCATCTTGATTTTGAACACACTACACACAAGCGAATGAAGCGTATACTTACTCATCAATCATACATGTCACACTAAGGGTGGCTGTATGAACAACACCAACACTGTCATAAACATGTTGGGAGAATATTTAATGTGTCCCACGATTCGATTCAATATTGATTCTTGGGGTCACGATTCAATTCAAAAACGATTTTTTTTAGATTCAACGCGATTCTCGATTCAAAAACGATATTTTCCCGATTAAAAACGATTCTCTATTCATTCAATACATAGGATTTCAGCAGGATCTACCCCAGTCTGCTGACATGCAAGCAGAGTAGTAGATTTTTGTAAAAAGCTTTTATAATTGTAAAGGACAATGTTTTATCAACTGATTGCAATAATGTACATTTGTTTCAACTATTAAATGAACCAAAAATATGACTTATTTTATTTTTGTGAAAATATTGGACACAGTGTGTTGTCAAGCTTATGAGATGCGATGCAAGTGTAAGCCACTGTGAGACTATTGTTTTTTTATTTTATAAATGTCTAATGATAATGTCAATGAGGGATTTTTAATCACTGCTATGTTGAAATTGTAACTAATATTGATACTGTTTTTGATAATATTCATTTTTGTTTCACTACTTTTGGTAGTCTTCTCTCAATTGCTCTGTTTATTGCAGTTCTGAGTGTTGCTGGGTCGGGTTTGGTTTTGGAATTGGATTGCATGGTTATGGTATTGCTGGGTATTGTTTTGTTGGATTGATTAATTAAAAAAAAAAAAAAAAAGGAAAAAAAAATGGGGGGGGGAAATAAATAAATAAATAAATAAAATCGATTTTTTTTTTTTTTAACGATAATCGATTCTGAATCGGCACCTCCAAGTCCGAGTCCATGGTTCTCGCCCGGAAAAGGGTGGAGTGCCATCTCCAGGTTGGGGAGGAGATCTTGCCCCAAGTGGAGGAGTTCAAGTACCTCGGAGTCTTGTTCACGAGTGAGGGAAGAGTGGATCGTGAGATCGACAGGCGGATCGGTGCGGCGTCTTCAGTAATGAGGACGCTGTATCGATCCGTTGTGGTGAAGAAGGAGCTGAGCCGGAAGGCAAAGCTCTCAATTTACCGGTCGATCTACGTTCCCATCCTCACCTATGGTCATGAGCTTTGGGTTATGACCGAAAGGACAAGATCACGGGTACAAGCGGCCGAAATTAGTTTCCTCCGCCGGGTGGTGGGGCTCTCCCTTAGAGATAGGGTGAGAAGTAAAGCTCAAAGTAAAGCCGCTGCTCCTCCACATCGAGATGAGCCAGATGAGGTGGTTCGGGCATCTGGTCAGGATGCCACCCGAACGCCTCCCCAGGGAGGTGTTTAGGGCACGTCCGACCGGTAGGAGGCCGCGGGGAAGACCCAGGACACGTTGGGAAGACTATGTCTCCCGGCTGGCCTGGGAACGCCTCGGGGTCCCACAGGAAGAGCTGGACGAAGTGGCTGGGGAGAGGGAAGTCTGGGCTTCCCTGCTTAGGCTGCTGCCCCCGCAACCCGACCTCGGCTAAGCGGAAGAAGATGGATGGATGGATGGATGGATAATCTTCATCAGTCAACTCATTGGTGTTAATTTTCAGTCTATCAAGATAAAAAAAATGATATCAAAATCAAATTACAGGACGTTATTTATGTAGTTTGCTCATTTTTCATCATGTGGCCACACTTTGGAGACCTCTGGCTAAACCAAGCTATTTTTCAATATGCAGTGACCATACGAGGATACACTGGACACAATTATGATGCAGTCGATATGGACGTCACCATTATGCCAATCTTGTCTGTTATCTCTTTATGTGTAAACACAGATGTAGTGTGTGTGTTGATAAGAAATACATCAGGCACTGCTTACCCAACACACACACATAGAAGCTAACCTTTGTCACAGGAGGAGAACATTGAATGTTGATGGTTGGACAAAGACACATGGGCCACTTTGTGTGTGTGTGCGTGTGTGCGTGTGTGTTCTCGCCCCCAGCAGCTTTAAGTCCCAAAGACACTAGCTAATGTTGCCTGGCGACAGGTATCAACTGTGGTGCGTTTCCATGGAGATAGTGGAGAGGGTGGGGCTTTGATGAGAAAAACACAGTGACTCTCCTCCACCCTCCTAACCCCAACACACGTGCACACATGTCAGCGAGCGTGAAGAACACAGAAATGCACGCAGAGACGACCGCAAGGCCTCCAGAAGTTGTGCACTCTGCTGCCGAGACACGGACGCTGACAGAACGTCTTTCCTCAACCTTCTCGTCGGACCACTCGAGGATGAAAATGAGCGGCGAGACCAACGTGTGCGCTCCTCGGGCTGCTGCAGAGTGGAAGGTGCACGCCTCTTTGGACCACAAATGACGCACTTTGCAGCAGCGAAGTCACTTTCGGGTTAGCATCTTGTACCAGACGGACTGAAATTGTGCTGAGACTTGTTAAAAAACAGAAGGTACCTAAGCACAGACACGAAAGTATCACTAGGCACCAGGGACACACAAAGTTGGATAGACGCTACATGACCATGACATTTTTAGCCGAACTGAGGTCTCTTGCTACATGAGACACATACTTGCCAACCTTGAGACCTCCAATTTCGGGAGGTGGGGAGTGGAGGGTGGGTGCGGGGGGCGTGGTTGGGGCGGGGGCGTGGTTGGGGGCGTGGTTAAGAGGGGAGGAGTATATTTACAGCTAGAATTCACCAAGTCAAGTATTTCATATATATATATATATATATATATATATATATATATATATATATATATATACATATACATATATATACATATATATATATATATATATATATATATATATATATATATATATATATATATATATATATATATCCCCGCGACCCCGAAGGGAATAAGCGGTAGAAAATGGATGGATGGATGGATGGATGGATATATATATATATATAAATAAGAAATAATTGACTTTCAGTGAATTCTAGCTATATATATATATATATATATATATATATATATATATATATATATATATATATATATATATATATAAATATAAATAAAATAAATACTTGAATTTCAGTGTTCATTTATTTACACATATACACACACATAACACTCATCTACTCATTGTTGAGTTAAGGGTTGAATTGTCCATCCTTGTTCTATTCTCTGTCACTATCTTTTTAACCATGCTGAACACCCTCTCTGATTATGCATTGCTGTGTGGCACGCACAAAAGTGCTTTCATCAAATGCACTAGATGGCAGTATTGTCCTGAGTGTCACAACATTGCTGTTTACGGCAGACGGACTGCTTTACTGTAGACGTTCTTTATATTGTGGGAAAGCGGACTCAGGTCCGCATGGAGCTGGAGGGGACGTAGCCTCCAGCTCCGCCTGAATTTCGGGAGATTTTCGGGAGAAAATTTGTCCCGGGAGGTTTTCGGGAGAGGTGCTGAATTTCGGGAGTCTCCCGGAAAATCCGGGAGGGTTGGCAAGTATGATGAGACATGTCATTGTTCTTATTTTTGTCAAATTCCAGAGCGGTTCCCATTCAGGTGAGCCGAGTATAAAGCGGCACAATTAGGTACACCTGCATTATATAATAAGATCCCATAAAGCAGGGGTGTCAAACTCAGGGCCACATTGCAGTGATGGCTGTCCTTAGATGGCATATATATACATTTGCATATGCAAAGTTATATATATGCATACACATTATATATATATATATATATATATATATATTACACCAACTCTCAAATCCCTTCACTGGCTTCCTGTTCCACTCAGGATTGAATTCAAAGTCTCCCTACTAACCCACCAGTGCCTCCATGGAAATGCCCCCCTCTACCTAAAAAGAACTACTCACCCCCAAATCCTCCACACGACACCTCCGCTCCGGACAGGCTAACCTCCTCCAACCTCCGAGGACAAAGCTACGAACAATGGGAGACCGGGCTTTCTGCGCCGCCGCTCCCAGTCTGTGGAACGCGCTCCCTGACCACCTGAGGGCACCACAGACTGTGGAGCTTTTAAAAAAGGCTTAAAAACCCTTCTTAAATTTTTTTTTTTTAAAAAGCCTGTTTTTAGATATATGCATAGTAGTTTTAGCTATTTTGCTGTTCTAGTTTTTATTTGTATTTATTTTTTATATCTTTGTATTTCTCCTCCGGGTTGCAGAGGAGACCCTACCCCAAGTGGAGGAGTTCAAGTACCTCGGAGTCTTGTTCAAGTACCTCGGAGTCTTGTTCACGAGTGAGGGAAGAGTGGATCGTGAGATCGACAGGCGGATCGGTGCGGCGTCTTCAGTAATGCGGACGCTGTATCGATCCGTTGTGGTGAAGAAGGAGCTGAGCCCGAAGGCAAAGCTCTCAATTTACCGGTCGATCTACGTTCCCATCCTCACCTATGGTCATGAGCTTTGGGTTATGACCGAAAGGACAAGATCACGGGTACAAGCGGTCGAAATGAGTTTCCTCCGCCGGGTGGCGGGGCTCTCCCTTAGAGATAGGGTGAGAAGCTCTGTCATCCGGGGGGGCCTCAAAGTAAAGCCGCTGCTCCTCCACATCGAGAGGAGCCAGATGAGGTGGTTCGGGCATCTGGTCAGGATGCCACCCGATCGCCTCCTTAGGGAGGTGTTTAGGGCACGTCCGACCGGTAGGAGGCCACGGGGAAGACCCAGGACACGTTGGGAAGACTATGTCTCCCGGCTGGCCTGGCCTGGGAACGCCTCGGGATCCCCCGGGAAGAGCTGGACGAAGTGGCTGGGGAGAGGGAAGTCTGGGCTTCCCTGCTTAGGCTGCTGCCCCCGCGACCCGGCCTCGGATAAGCGGAAGAAGATGGATGGATGGATCTTTTCTTTTTTTTTTAATACACTGTAGCAATTTGAGGTTGTTTACTCAATGTAAAGAGCTTTTTACAAATCTATTATTATTATTATTATAGTATATATATATATATATATATAAATATATATATATATATATATATACATACAGTCGTGCTCATAAGTTTACATACCCTGGGAGAATTTATGATTTCTTGGCCATTCTTCAGAGAATATGAATGATAACACAAAAACCTTTCTTCCACTAATGCTTAACAACTGTGTTTACTCTTTTTAAATCAAAATGACAAAAGAAAGTACACAAATGTCCCTGATCAAAAGTTTACATACCCCAGTGACTTTGATCTGATAACATGCACAGAAGTTGACACAAACAGGTTTGAATGGCTAATCAAGGTTCCAATCCTCACCTGTGACATGTTTGTTTGTAATTAATGTGTGTGTATAAAAGGTCAGTGAGTTTCTGGGCTTCTGACAGACCATTGCATCTTTCATCCAGTGCTGCACACATGTTTCTGGATTCTGAGTCATGCGGAAGGCAAAAGAATTGTCAAAGGATCTGCGAGAAAAGGTAATTGAACTACATAAAACAGGAAAGGGGTATAAAAAGATATCCAAGGAATTGAGAATGCCAATCAGCAGTGTTCAATTACTGATTAAGAAGTGGAAAATGAGGGATTCAGGTAGACCAGCAAAGATTTCAGCCACAACTGCCAGGAAGATTGTTCGAGATGCAAAGAAAAATCCACAAATAACTTCAGCTGAAATACAGGACTCTCTGAAAAATTGTGGTGTGGCTGTTTCAAGATGCACAATACGGAGGCACTTGAAGAAAAATGGGCTGCATGGTCACAAAGTATCCCGCTTACATTACGCCAAACAGCACAGAGACAAGCCTCAAAACTTCTGGAACAAAGTGATTTGGAGTGATGAGACCAAAATTGAACTTTTTGGTGAGAAAAAAAGCCTGGGCCCCTGGAGAGGGGGTCCAGACTGAGGCCAAGGGGGGAAAAAACCTCATAGCCATAACACACATAAACATGTGTGTAAGAGAACACAAAGGACATTAACAACATCAAAAGAGCAGAGCTGATGCAACCAGCCACTTCTACACTCAGCCACAAAAGTACAACAACAACAAAAAAGTGGCCTCTGCGGGGTGGGGGGAGCATGGCCAGAGGCAGGAGCAGACCCAACAAAGCAACCAAGAGAGCCGACTCCACCCTCGGCCGCCCAATAACTCTCGGCCAGTGTCCAGTCCACATGGATGAGCGAGGATACGACCAAGGAGACCGAGATGGCCGATACCTACTCATTCAGCCAAAATGTATCTATATTCATGCCTGCATATGCAATTTATCTATATTCATCGTCTTTTTCACATCAAGAGGAGCCAGATGAGGTGGTTCGGGCTTTTGGTCAGGATGCCCCCCGAACGCCTCCCCGGCCAGGTGTTTAGGGCACGTCCGACTGGTAGGAGGCCATGGGGAAAACCCAGGACACGTTAGGGGGACTATGTCTCCCAGCTGGCTAGGGAACGCCTTGGGATCCCCCAGGAGGAGCGGAACGAAGTGGCTGGCAGGAGGGAAGTCTGGGCTTCTCTGCTTTGGCTGCTGCCCCCGCGACGCGACCTCGGATAAGCAGAAGAAGATGGATGTATGGATTTTCTTGTACATACACCGTAAAAAAAATTTTAATCTGGCAATTTAGCAGTAATAAAACTGGCAACTCGGTCACCAGAAATTTATTGTGAAATATACAGTGTTTTTTGCAACATATTACAGTAAATAGAAAAACATTACTACTGTTTTTTACAGTAAAAAAACTGGCAGCTTAGTGAGCACAATTTTACTGTAAAATTCACATTGATTTTTAGAACAGTTTTTTACAGTAAAAAAAAAAAAAAAAAAACACGGTACCCTTTTACCAACAGTAAAGTAAGGTAAAAACAACAATCATATATTTTAGGGTAAAAATTGGCATCTAAGTTGCCAGAAATTGACCGTAAAAAACATAAAAAATTTCCAGTAATTAGTGATAAAAATACACTGTAAATCAAAAAATATATATACCGTATTTTTGGGAGTATAAATCGCTCCGGAGTATAAGTGGCACCGGCCGAAAATGCATAATAAAGAAGGAAAAAAACATATATAAGTCGCACTGGAGTATAAGTCACATTTTTGGGGGAAATGTATTTGATAAAAGCCAACAGCAAGAATAGACATTTGAAAGGCAATTTAAAATAAATAAAGAATAGTGAACAACAGGCTGAATAAGTGTACGTTATATGAGGCATAAATAACCAACTGGTATGTTAACGTAACATATTATGGTAAGAGTCATTCAAATAACTATAACATATAGAACATGCTATACGTTTACCAATCAATCTGTCACTCCTAATCGCTAAATCCCATGAAATCTTATACGTCTAGTCTCTTACGTGAATGAGATAAATAATATTATTTGATATTTTACGCTAATGTGTTAATAATTTCACACATAAGTCGCTCCTGAGTATAAGCCGCACCCCCGGCCAAACTATGAAAAAAACTGCGACTTATAGTCCGAAAAATACGGTAGTTATTTTTAGAATTTGCTGGATAACTTGTGTTGAAATCATAAAACAAGCAGATCCATCCATCCATTTTCTACCGCTTATATTTAACAAAAAAAATTGCTTGGAAAGTATGATGATATATTTGTTGCAATTTTGAAGAATATTAAAGTTTAAAATGTTTGCAATTTCAAGCTGTTTTTTCTGTTAAAATGTAAAGAACAAATACATTTAGTAAGACAAGATAAGGCACTTTATTAAAGCATATTATTTCCAGGTATTCTGTCACGGCCAGGCGCATTCCATAGCGCCCTCATCCTTACGCTCTGCTTGTCGCACCTCGGGACACGCCCACGGCCGCGCACATCCAGGGACGCCCTGCAGCAGCCGCCAGCTGCGATCATTCACCGGCAATCAGCGCACCTGCCTGTAATGATCGAGCTGCCTTCTTAAGCCTGCACAAGCTGCCATGCCGCGCCGGAATATAACCTTCTGTTGGCGTACCGTAAGCTCGTCTCCAGCTTTAGTTGCCTTCTGTCCTGATCACTGTGTTTCTCCCTGCGTTGATTGTCGCGTCCTCCCTCACCCCGCAGTTCCCTGTGTGCATCCCCGAGTCAAACTGTGCGTCTTGTGGTCCTGGATCTTCCCTGCCTCCTTCGTGCTTCCTGGTTCTCGACTCCTCGCTTGCCCCCGGACTACGACGACTCGTTCCTGCCTCTCGACCCCGCTTCCGCCCCTGGACAACCCTGCCTGCCTTGCCCTTGTCGGACAGCACCGCTCCTCTCAACACGCACCTCCAACATTTACGGTAAAACGCTCCAGTTAAATACTACACATAGTCTTACACCATACTAGGGATGTCCCGATCCGATATTTGGATCGGATCGGCCGCCGATATTTGCCAAAAAATGCGTATCGGCAAGGCATGGGAAAATGCCGATCCAGATCCAAAAAAACAACAACTCTTGTCCGTGTTTTCCAACGCACCGATTTAAATAATATATTCCACTTTTCTGCTGCTCCCTAATTTCCGTTCCGCATTTTCCAGCACACCTTCAACACATCCACAGGTCTGTGGATTCTCACGCAGTTGCTTTTAGCTGCTGGCATTACACGACAGGCTCTTCTCACTCTTTTCTGTGTCTCCCTCTCACAGACAGCAAGCGCACCTTCTTACACACGTCACATACTGTCAGGACATACGTCACATACGTATACGTCCTCTCCCAGCAGAGAGGTAGCAGCATGGCTAACGTTAGCTGTGATGCTAGCGCAGCCGTGCGAGCAACGCTCCCTCTAAGGTGCGCGCCTGTGCAATTACGCACTGCTTAAACGTCCTCTGCGCACGGCAAATCTATGCCACGCACAAAATCAAATAAAAAAATAAGTGCATAACAATTTTTGACACACGGACACGACAGAGAAAACAGTTTTCGTCATCATTGTTCAAATATTATAACGTCTGTCGAGACGCTTATCCCCATTCGGTGCCACACGTCCACACCATCAAAATGCAGAGGCAAAAATTTCCAGATCAACACCGTATGGAAAAAATTAGTGATTTTTTTAGTTGTGTGATTTCCTTCTCTGCATGAAAGTTTAAAAGTAGCATATATTAATGCAGTATGAAGAAGAATGTTTTAATGTAGACATGCAAGCCTTGAAAGAACATTTTGAAAATCAAGACTACATTTCCTGCAAATGGGTGCATTTCTACCCTATACTTTATACTTTAGATTTATTCTCATATCAAACTCTTTTGGCTGTCTTTTTGACACTTACATCCGGCGCCCCCCTCCACACCCTGGATTATAAATAATGTAAATAATTCAATGTGATGATCTTGTGTGATGACTGTATTATGATGATAGTATATATCTGATAGTATATATCTGTATCATGAATCAATTTAAGTGGACCCCGACTTAAACAAGTTGAAAAACTTATTGGGGTGTTACCATTTAGTGGTCAATTGTACGGAATATGTACTTCACTGTGCAACCTACTAATAAAAGTCTCAATCAATCAATCAAAACACATAGAATCATCATACTGCTGTGATTATATGCATCAAGTGTTCATTCAAGGCTAAGGCAAAATATCGAGATATATATCGTGTATCGTAATATAGCCTTAAAATATCGCAATATTAAAAAAAGGCCATATCGCCCAGCCCTAGTTTCAATGATGCCATTTCTGTTTGTCATGTATAATTTTGTCTATTTTGTGTTTATCCTTGAATAAACAGGTCAGTTTCTTGTTACCAACCATTGTGTATTATTCAAACTCACCTAATTCAGCTGGCTAGTTGTTATCAAGAGTACTAAAACCCTTTTCAACATGATTCTGACAACTAAGTAGGCTAAATAACTTTAATACATGCTCGGATAGGCCAGTATCGGTCAGTATCGGTATCGGATCGGAAGTGCAAAAATAATATCGGTATCGGATCGGAAGTGCAAAAACCTGGATCGGGACATCCCTACACCATACACACTCTTGGATTTTGTCACACTCCATTTCCTTAGTTATAATATTTAGTATTGTTTGATTATTATATATATATATATATATATATATATATATATATATATATATATATATATATATATAAAATCTCAGCGCTACATATCCCCCTGGTGTCTGTTGCCGTCATCTCCCTTAGTCAAACCACATATTCGCGGGCCACATAAAATGATGTGACGGGACAGATGTGGCCCCCGGGCCTTAATTTTGACACCAGTGCCAAAAAGGTACTAGCGGTCGATGAAATGAAGAATCATGCGGAAAAGGCATTTGTGCGCACGCTAATTAACATGTTTTGATTGAGTTGTGTAATAAGGTCTCCCGCGATTGCGCTATAAATCAGCCTCCCTGTGCGCACACGTCTGCGACATCAAGCTATTCGTCACCGCGTCCACATCCAAATCAACTTATTGGGGAAAATACATAAATATCACTGCCGCGAAATTGAAAATTGCCCATCAATCTTTGCGAGTAGAGGATCACTCAGGCACACTGCTTTGAAGTGTGTGCTGTCGAGAACCCCAGCGAGCCCCGCCCACTCCTGGTCTTTTATCGGAACACTGAATGTTGCATAGAACTAATAGGTACGCTGTCAGTGTCCCTTTTTGCATACTTCGGCTCTGACCCGTCCGTAGCATTAATGGCTCATTAGGAAGTAGTCCAGCTGTAAAAGGCAGTCGATCATTAACCCACACACACGGACACCTGCTGTCACCATGGTAACAAGCCTTTTGGCGGCAAAGGCCACGCTCCCGTCTGAAGCCCAAGCATGGAAAATCATCTTAATGCGTTCCGATTGTAGTGACTCTGATGTGTTTAGAATAATCTTTCCTCTTCCATCGTCTCCCGATGCAGACCATAAACACACACACACACACACACACACACACACACACACACACACACACACACACACACACACACACACACACACACACACACACACACACACACACACACACACACACACACACACACACACACACACACACACACACACACACACACACACATCCCTCCAAAGCATGTCAATAAAGTATTGAACTCAAACCCACTTCCAAGCATTAGAACGCCTCAAACGGTCCTCCAAGTGCGGCTGAAGGCCAGTGTTGGTTTTGACCCCGAGTGCTCGTCGCACAAAAATCGATAGGAGATAAACGTAACTTGTTATCATTAGGCCGTCGCATGCTTGACTGTGCAGCAAAGGGGAACGCAAACCTGAGCAGAAGTAACTCTGGTGAAATCTTTAAAGCCCCGCAGTCGGGGAGCTCATTCTCAGCAGCTTCAAAAAGTGAGCCTTTTTACATGTTGCTATGGTACTTGTGTGACAGTTCTTGCTATGAAGTGATTCTCTTGAATAATGGCGTCCCGATACAACTGATACGATACAAATATCTGTACCCTGAATATTATATATATATATATAAAAATAAACTAGAGATGTCCGATAATATCGTCAGGCCGATATTATCGTGCGTTAAAATGTAATATCGGAAATTATCGGCATCGTTTTTTTTATTATTGGTATTGTTTTTTTCTTGTTTTTTTTATTAAATCAACATAAAAAACACAAGATACACTTACAATTAGTGCACCAACCCAAAAAACCTCCCTCCCCCATTTACACTCATTCACACAAAAGGGTTGTTTCTTTCTGTTATTAATATTGTGGTTCCTACATTATATATCAATATATATCAATACAGTCTGCAAGGGATACAGTCCGTAAGCACACATGATTGTGCGTGCTGCTGGTCCACTAATAGTACTAACCTTTAACAGTTAATTTTACTCATTTTCATTAATTACTAGTTTCTATGTAACTGTTTTTGTATTGTTTTACTTTCTTTTTTTCCAAGTAAATGTTTTTATTTTATTTATCTTATTTTATTATTATTTTTAAAAGTACCTTATCTTCACCATACCTGCTTGTCCAAATTAGGCATAATAATGTGTTAATTCCACGACTGTATATATGGGTTATATCAGTATCGGTTGATATCGGTATCGGTAATTAAAGAGTTGGACAATATCGGAATATCGGATATCGGCAAAAAGCCATTATCGGACATCCCGAAAATAAACATATGTGTATATATACTAGAGATGCGCGGATAGGCAATTATTTCATCCGCAACCGCATCACAAAAGTCGTCAACCATCCGCGTCCACCCGAACTAACATTTAATCAGAACTGCACCCGCCCGTTGTTATATATCTAATATAGACCATGCAAGGCATTAGTGAGGTTATAAAGCTTTTGCCTGTTAAAGAAAGGAGACACCAGTGCGCAATCATCTGGGAGCCGCGCTGAGCGCACCTCCAAGCGTGTGGAGGTGCGATGTCCCTCGCACCCGCGGCGGCTCCACCCGGGCTCGCGCCCGAGGCTTCAGCGCGCACCGCGGCGGCCATCCTACTCGTCACGGCCTAGCCCTCGTGGCTCTCGCTGCCGGCGACGGCCGGGTATGGGCCCGACGCTCCAGCGCCATCCATTTTCAGGGCTAGTTGATTCGGCAGGTGGGTTGTTACACACTCCTTAGCGGGTTCCGACTTCCATGGCCACCGTCCTGCTGTCTATATCAACCAACACCTTTTCTGGGGTCTGATGAGCGTCGGCATCGGGCGCCTTAACCCGGCGTTCGGTTCATCCCGCAGCGCCAGTTCTGCTTACTAAAAGTGGCGCACTCGGCTCACCAGGGTGATCCCCACCCCGGCGAGGTGTCCCTTCTCCGCTCCGTAAAAATGTCCATCTCTTTTTTTTTTCTTCTTCTGTTGTGGCATATGCTGCAGGTGCCTGCTCGTTTTTCATATGTGGGTAACAACATTTAACTATGTATATATATTTCCGAATTGGTTTAACTGCCACCCGCCTGAATCTATTTAAAATCTAATTATTTTTTTTCAACCGCCCGACCCTACCCGCGGATAAAATCTTTTTTTTTTTTATTTCAACCGCCCGATCCGCGGATAATCCGCGGACTCCGCGGTTGTGTCCGCAAACCGCGCATCTCTAATATATACATATATATTATACATATATATAGTTAATTTGCATGCAGTTGTTTTTCGGCCCCCGGACAAATCTTTTAAGCCAGTGGTTCTTAACCTGGGTTCGATCGAACCCTAGGGGTTCGGCGGAGGTCAAAACACACCCGACTCATCGTGTAAATAAAAACTTCTCCCTATTTGCGTACTACGGATACGGCAACAGCAGAAGTCAGACTGATTAGCAGGTGTGTAATACGTTGTGAGTTTATGCACTGGGTTGGTTTTGTTCTTTGAACAAGGTGATGTTCATGCACGGTTCATTTTGTGCACCAGTAATAAAACATGGTAACACTTTAGCATGGGGAACATATTCACCATTAATTAGTTGCTTATTAACATGCAAATTAGTAACATATTGGCTCTTAACTAGTCATTATTAAGTCCTTATTAATGCCTTATTTGGCATGGCCTTATTATAACCCTAACCCTCTAACCCTGGCCCTAACCCTCTAACCCTAACCCTAACCAAATAACTCTAAATTAAGTCTTTGTTACTTAGAATATGTTCCCCATACTAAAGTGTTACCAAAAACATAACTTTGTCTTGAATTTGAAATTTTTTTTTTAATTTATTTTTCACTAAAGAAGGGTTCGGTGAATGTGCATATGAAACCGGTGGGGTTCGGTACCTCCAACAAGGTTAAGAACCACTGTTTTAAGCCCAATGTGGCCCCCAGTCAAAAAGTTTGGACACCCCTGCTGTAAGTAATGTTGCAATTTTCAATGCCAACAAAGAACTTGCCCCAAAAAACACCCCCACGTAAGCAAAGTAGGGCTCTACTTTGTGCTAGCTTGATGCTAATATACATTGGCTTGGCTATTGACATGCCACTGATTAGCATTAGCGATGTTACATGGCTATTTCAAAGCCTCCAAAGTTGTTAATGAAAATGACAACTAAGATGCACGTTACAATCAAACAACTGGTGTGTAATAAGTACAATGCTTACAGTACCAACACTTTTTAGGGCGCAACAAAAGACTAGACAGCAAAGATTGAATTGACTAGCCAACACACAATATACTATACACTACTGCCATCTTACGTCTTGGACTTGCAACTGTAATTGATACTCACAAATGTGATAATAAAACAAGATACAACAACTGGACAGCAGTTATCATAATTTAGCTCAGAGGTTGAGATCTTATTTGCAAAAACAAAATGTATTCACACACAAAAGTAGCAAAAATAGGAACCTTTGAGTACTGGTATTAGTACCCATCCCTACATGCCATACTTGCCAACCCTCCCGGATTTTCCGGGAGACTCCCGAAATTCAGCGCCTTTTGAAAACCTCCCGGGACAAATTTTCTCCCGAAATTCAGGCGGACCTGAGTGACGTGTCGACAGCCTGTTTTCACGTCCGCTTTCTCACAATAAAACAGCGTGCCTGCCCAATGACGTGATAACTGTAGAATGATGAAGGGCGCGAGTTCTTGGTTTTTTATGTGGGTTTATCGTTAGGCAGTTTCATTAACGTCCTCCCAGCGCGGTAACAACACACAACAACAGCAGTCACGTTTTCGTCTACCGTAAAGCAGTTCGCCTGCCGTAAACAGCAATGTTGTGACACTCTTAAACAGGACAATACTGCCATCTACTGTACATGCATATGTGACGATAACCTCTACGGATTTTAGAGAGTGCAGTGCACAACTGCGCACACAACAAGGAGACGAATCAGAATGCATCATCAGAGAGGGTGTTCAGCATGGTTAGAAAAATAGTGACAGAGAATAGAACAAGGGTGGACAATTCAACCCTTAACTCAACAATGAGTAGATGAGTGTTATGTGTGTGTATATGTGTAAATAAATGAACACTGAAATTCAAGTATTTCTCTTATTTATATATATATATATATATATATATATATATATATATATATATATATATATATATATACATACATATATATATATATAGCTAGAATTCACTGAAAGTCAAGTATTTCTTATATATGAAATACTTGACTTGGTGAATTCTAGCTGTAAATATACTCCTCCCCTCTTAACCACGCCCCCCAACCACGCCCAACCCCCCCCCCCCCCCCCCCCCCCTAAGATAATAATATTTTGATAGCATCAACCAAAACAAGGACAACATATTTGCATTGGATCTAAATGTGCTGTCCAGGTGTACCTAATGATGTGGCCAATGAGTGTATTTTATGTTCATCCCCTAAAAGCACAACACCTCCTCGTTAATAATACATGTCAACAAAGTTACTCAATAAGTTCCCGCCGGATTCATCTGGTACTAAAATATTAATTGCACTTACATCGTGTGCACCCAGCAGACTCTTACTGGGCCGGAACCGAAAATCAGTGTGAGCGTCTCCGTGGGGACGCCAAGCTGTGGCAGGTAGGTTCCAGGCAGCAATTCTCATATGAAAAACACAATTAGGCAAATGGCTTGAGGGGCACCGCGGAGAGGAAGTCGGCGGAGGTAATAAAAGTGAACGGCAGCCATGAAAATAAATAGCTTTCGTGTGAAAATAAAGAGGAAGCGGGAATGAAGTGTGATGGATGTGACCCGGAGACTGCAGTGAGAACCCTCCACTGAAGATGAGATGATACACAAGCCCCGTGCCGCACGACACAGGCGAAGCACGGGTGTCACTGCAAAAAGTCAGTGCAAAATTATCTGCCAATAGAAAAAGAAAATTTGGCTTGTCAAGACTTTCCAAAACAAGTCAAATTAGCTAACTTCAATGGACCCAAAAATACCTTAAAATAAGTATATTCTCACTAAAAACAAGTGCACTTTTCTTGGTAGAAAAAAAAAAATGAGACCTTTTTGCTCAATATGCTGAAAAATATTCTTAAATGAAGTAAATGCTAGTGCCATTATCTTGACATAATGATATGCGCTCGGCATTACATTTCTTGAAACCTGCAAACTTATACTAAAAACTAATTATTTGTTCTTAATGGAAAGGCAACAAGGCAACCACTTGTTACTCTCGGGGTCTCCTTGCTGCTCAGGCAAATCATATTGTCTAAAAATGCATTTTTCCATGGATAACATGACATCATCGCGCCAAGTGCGTGCTCTTTCAGTCAATTAGTGCATGTATATACAGCCCGGCCCCCGGCCCAAAATTTTTTCATTGTAATTTTGAAGAATTTATCTGAATGTGCATGAACTATTTCTGTTCAAAATTGTTAGAAATGTTAAATGTTTAAATATTAACTGTCAGTTTACTGTACTGTTCCAACTGTACTACTTTATGAGTACCGATTTTCTATTGTTTCATTGAAAATAAAACAGCAAAGTCCATTTGGCTGTCATCTGTTTTAATTATGAGACACAATTGAGTGAAAGTCATGATTTTTTTTTTTTTCATGCTTGAAATAAGAAATGATTACTTTAAAAAAGTAGTTTTATACTTGTGAGTGTTGATGACACAGCTTTGCAACAGTTGATATTCTAGTTTCAAGCATGTTTTACTCAATATAGCTCATCAAATCTCAGCAACAAGCTGTAATATCTTACTGAGATCATTTAGGACCAAAACACCTAAAACAAGTAAAACACTCTAACATAAAATCTGCTTAGTGAGAAGAAGTATCTTATCAGACAGAAAATAAGCAAATATCACCCTTATTTGAGATATTTAATCTTACTTAGATTTCAGTTTTTGCAGTGTGGGACTGACAATCAGCCACGAGGGACTTCTTTTAGGTGTCGGGACTGAAAGCCAGTGTGTTAAGATGATGAAGCATTTAATGGACCTTCAAAGAAAGGTCACAGTATGGCGGAGGCAACCAAAAAAAAATATGACCTTTGAATTTGTTTCTGGGGATGATTGAGGGAGCGGCTGCTTGGGCAAGGGGGACCAACCAAGCTTCGTTATCTCTAAATTATTTGATATTATTATAAACTTCAAGGTGCACCATGAACTACGATGTCTTTTTATGTGCAGACTTTTTAGCACGCCGCTTCATAACGTTTGTTGTTGGAAAGTGAACAACCATTCAGCATCAGAGATTTGAGATGGTTCATTTTGGTGATTAGCCTCTTAAGTATACCATGAATTGATTAACGTGGACCCCGACTTAAACAAGTTGAAAAACTTATTTGGGTGTTACCATTTAGTGGTCAATTGGACGGAATATGTACTGTACTGTGCAATCTACTAATAAAAGTTTCAATCAATCAATCAAAGTCATCCAGCAACTCCAAAATGGAACCGCTGGATAGACAGTATGTCTCTACTAGGGATGTTCCGATCAGGGTTTTGTTTTTTGCTGCCGATTCCGATTGACAATATCAACACGATACTTAAACTAGGCTCTTATTCTCTTTTATGACATACAATTGAGCAAAACATATCCAATAGTACACAATAGCTTAACAAAAGCAAAAACTACTCTGTACGACTCATTTTAATCATTTAGGTTGTGTCTAGGGAATTATTTTCTGCATTTGTAAACATTAAAAAAAAATAATAATAAAAAAAAAAATTAATTAATTAAAAATATTTTAAGGAATAATAAATGAATATCATACGAGAAATGCAAATGATGCATGTGTTGGGAAATGGATGATCGACCTAAACATTTCAGATGAAAGAGACATATCATGGAATGATATTTGGTAAAAATGCCAATAAACTCTTTAGAAGCATTAAAAATAAGCTGAGTCAATTTAGGATCTTGAATATATTGTATTTTACATCCTATCAGTTGTTTAAAATTGGTGCAGTAGATAGCAAATTATGCATGAAATGTCGGGCAGCTGAGGGAACTTATTTATTGCGAGAATGTCAGAGAATAAAAGAGTTATGGCCATACTTGCCAACCCTCCCAGATTTTCCGGGAGACTCCCGAAATTCAGCACCTCTCCCGAAAACCTCCCGGGACAAATTTTCTCCCGAAAATCTCCCGAAATTCAGGCGGACTCAGGTCCTCCACAATATAAAAAAGCGTACCTGCCCAATCACGTTATAACTATAGAATGATGGAGGGCGAGTTCTTGGTTTCTTATGTGGGTTTATTGTCAGGCAGTTTCATTAACGTCCTCCCAGCGTGGCAACAACACACAACAACAGCAGTCACTTTTTTGTATACCGTAAAGCAGTTCGTCTGCCGTAAACAGCAATGTTGTGACACTCTTAAACAGGACAATACTGCCATCTAGTGCATTTGATGAAAGCACTTTTGTGCGTGCCACACATCAATGCATCATCAGAGAGGGTGTTCAGCATGGTTAGAAAAACAGTGACAGAGAATAGAACAAGGATGGACAATTCAACCCTTAACTCAACAATGAGTAGATGAGTGTTATGTGTGTGTATATGTGTAAATAAATGAACACTGAAATTCAAGTATTTATTTTACATTTATATATATATATATAATAATATATATATAAAATAATAAATAAATAAATATATATATATAATAAAATAAATATATATATATATATATATATATATATATATATAGCTAGAATTCACTGAACGTCAAATATACTCCTCCCTTTTAGCCACGCTCCCATCACATCCCCGACCACGCCCACCCCCTCCCCCCACCTCCCGAAATCAGAGGTCTCAAGGTTGGCAAGTATGGTTATGGTTGAAAACAACAAAAGAAGCAATCACATTCCTAAATATAAACATCCTAATGACACTGCAGACTTGTATTCTTGGTGATCTGCATCGATTTAGTAACGTGTCATATAAGAAAACAGTAATATTAAAAAAATGGATAGATGTTGATAGTCCAACTCATACTGACTGGTACACACAAGCTACGGAGATGATATCAGTAGAAAAAACTGCATTTAGTTTAGATAATAATGAGTCATATATTGGAATATGGGATCCTTTATTTAAATGTGTTTTAACTATTAAATGAACCTAAAATATGACTTATTTTATCTTTGTGGTAAATATTGGACACAATGTGTTGTCAAGCTTATGAGATGTGATGCAAGTGTAAGCCACTGTGACACTAGTGTTCATTTTTTAAATGTTTTTATTTTATTTTTTATAAATGGCTGTTAAGATCATGTAAATCAGTGTTTTTCAACCACTGTGCCCTGCGTGAGATATTGTCTGGTGTGCCGTGAGAAATTATGCAACTTTGCCTAATTGGTCCAAAAAATATTATTTGCAAATCAATAATTATAATCTGCAAATAATGTGCCGTTGTCTAGTGTCTGTGCTGCATAGAGCTCGGCAGGGTAACCATGTAATACTCCATATCAGTAGGTGGCAGCAGGTAGTTCCTTGCTTTGTAGAAGTCGGAACGCGTCGAATATGGTTTGTCGCGATCCCGATATGCAAAGCACAGCGAGAGACAGTGTGCAGGTAAAAAGGTATGTTACGCTTAAACCAAAAATTAACAAAAGGCAAGTCCCGCTACGAAAAGGCACTGACGCATAGGGATGGCTATGCAAAACGAAAGTATAACTGAACTGGCTACAAAGTAAACAAAAACAGAATGCTGGACGACAGCAAAGACTTACAGTGTGTGTCCGTACATGACATGACAATCAACAATGTTCAATACCAAGCAGGTCAGGCAATGGCACTCAAAGGAAGGCGTGAAGCTGCTACAGGAAAACACCAACAAAACAGGAAAAGCCACTAAAATAACAGCGCAAGACAGGAGCTAAAGCACTACACACAGGAAAACAAAAACAAACTAAAAAAAAAAGACAACCTGGTGGAGTTTCATTTTTTTAACGTTTCTGCTGGTGGTGTGCCTCCTTATTTTTTCAATGAAAAAAATGTGCCTTGGCTCAAAAAAGGTTGAAAAACACTGATGTAAATGAGGGATTTCTAATCACTGCTATGTTGGAATTCTTATTAATATTGATACTGTTGTTGATATTATTCATTTTTGTTTGACTACTTTTGGATTGTTTTGTGTCATGTTTGTGTGTCCTCTCAATTGCTCTGTTGATTGCTGGGCCGGGTTTGGTTTTGGAATTGGAATTGTATTATTATGGTGTTTTGGTGTATTTTGTTGGATTGAATAATAATTTTAAAAAAATTAATAAATAAATTAATTAATTAATTAATAATAAAAAAAATATATATATATAAATTATGCAAGGCACTCGTCCCTACCGAGACCGGTAATACCACACCTCCCTAGCCGCGCTCACTCTTTAGAGCACAGCCGTAACTTTCTGGCGTTAAACCTGCAGAAAATACTTCTTCGCAGGTGTGGAGGGGGGCGTGGCCTGCGGGCCTGCCGCGGAACGGGGTGTGCCAGGACCGGCCTCGAAGACAGCGACAGGTGAGTGGATGGCCCAGGTGGGCCTTGTTATCTAGTCACCTGTCGCCTTTATTAGCAGCAGCCGGGATGAGACAAGCAGTTGGAGTTGGAGGTGCTGCTGAGAGACACAGACGCAGAAAAGACAGTTTGCTGGAAAGCAAACCACTTGCACTATTTATAAAAATAAAACATTGTTATACCCTGAAATCCGGGCTCTCCTGGCAGTGTGTGGTCTGAAGAACCCACAAGAAGGCAACTTCTACAGCAGGTTTCTCTATGTTTACATTTTCACACTTTGCGCTATTTTGTTACACTTTATCAAACATTTCTTACATATTCCCTATTTTTTCACCCTCAGTTTAAGAGGTTATTTTTTTAAGTGTTCAGTGTTGATTTTAGAATGTTGTTTACATTGTTTGATTGTTTTCCATGCTTGTGTTGACATTTCCTTTCCTTTTTGCCTTGATAGCTGAGGGGATAATAATCAGAAGAAGGTTACATTTTGAATAAAAGTGTTTCGCCTTATTTTCAATAAGTCATTAAAAAAAATCAATAACTATCGATATCGACCGACATAAAACACTGATACAGTTTTCAGCCTTATCGCCCAGATCTTCTACGGTAAGGTTTTGACGCCACGTGCGGTAAATTGTACGCTGTGTACTGCCACCAAAACGCTCTAAAACCAATCAGTCGACGTGCCCTAGGGCCATATGTGCACAGCCAGCCGACAAGAGGTTGTATGCATGGATGGAGAGCTCCTGGGGCTCGCAGGTATGGCGTCTATTGTCCAAGGAGCTCGGTAACGTGTCGGCAACACTTCTCTCGGCATGAAATCAAATTGCCAAGCCAGTGTGCGCTTCCCGGTGAGCCGCTCGATCCTTTTGTCATCCAGTCCCCACGACGCAACGATATCAAAAGAGACGTCTGGATGATGAGAGGGTGATAGCATTGCAGTGTGACATCGCAGAAAAAATGTCAACAGTTTCTATTCCCGTAAGGTCTGAACTTTATCCGGATGCTCCCTGTTGAGCTGTCCTCAGCACTTCTGATTTGGTGTTCTTGGCCTTAGAAATTGGATGCTGTAGGTCGAGAAGTTCCTCTGGCATCCCACTGCTCTTTCTGACCTTTTCTTGGCACTTCTGAGGTTTGTTTTCTAGACACAATGCAGCTGCACTTTATTTCATTCAAACAAAGGCTGGAGTCAATGGAATCCTCTGTTGATGACAGTCCAGAGGATCCTAGGTCAAACTTGTAATACCCAAGTTTGTGATGTGCCTCCATCACAATAGAATTACTGTTCAAACTATCAGTATCAATTAGGAGTGTAACGGTACGTGTGTATTTGTATTGAACCGTTTTGGTAAGGGGGTTCCGGTTCGGTTCGGAGGTGTACCGAACGAGTTTCCACACGGACATATTAAGTAGCGTAACGCACGTTGTGTAAACAATGCACACCGAGGCACAACACACGGCATGCGAGCAGCTAACGGGCTACGATAGACTGACCATACGTCCTCTTTTCACTTTTGCGGAGCTGTCAGGGCGGAGTTTCTTAAATGCCTCAAATGTCCGGCATTTTGAGTTAGGTGTTGAAGAGGTTCATTTAGCCTGCTAATGTGTATTTATAAATGGTTGATTTATATAGGCTAGTAAGGTATGTCATGTCTGTGTGATCATGTTTTGTTTGAGTCATGTTCGGTTTTGTTTTTGGACTTTTTGTGCACTTTTGTTTGTTTTGTCACCATAGCAACCATTCGTTTTCACCTGTCACGTCACGCACCTGTTTCACGTTTTGAGTCACGCACCTGTTTTCACTAATCATGTCTGTAGTATTTAAGTTCATTGTTTTCAGTTTGTCTTTCTGGCGACATCCGGATTCATACCCCTGTCACACTCTGTTTACCTCTGCGCACTTCATAGTCCATGCCAAGTAAGTTTTTGTTTTTTAATGCCACAGATAGTGTTTCTGTTTCGTTGTTCACAGTTTCTGCCTATGTGCAAGTTTTGTTTTCATTAGCCAAGTTTTGTACCTCCGCCATTGTGCGCACTTTTCGTTTGTTCTTTTTTGATATATTAAATAAAATATGTACTCACATTCCCGTCTCGCCCGAGCCAACTTTCCGTTGCCTTCAGGAAAAACAAAACCCAAGGACCAAGTTGTGACAAGGTACAGTTTTGTACCTGATACAGGTACAAAACTTTACCTTACTAGCCTATATAAATCAACTATCCATCCATCCATCCATTTTCTACCGCTTATTCCCTTCGGGGTGGCGGGGGGCGCTGGAGCCTATCTCAGCTACAATCGGGCGGAAGGCAGTGTACACCCTGGACAAGTCGCCACCTCATCGCAGGGCCAACACAGATAGACAGACAACATTCACACTCACATTCACACACTAGGGCCAATTTAGTGTAGCCAATCAACCTATTTGGTGATAAATCAACTATTTATAAAAAAATTAAAAAATTTAGTTAGGGTTGTGTGTATTTTCAATGTACGTTCAGGGTTAAGAAGGGGTTAAAAACAAAACAAATTGTGCGTGCAGCCGCATTGGTGAGGGAGGGGCAGAGACAGAGAGAGAGAGAGAGAGAGAGTTATGATAAACGCGCATGCGTCGCCAGGCTCTGCTTTTTATCCATAGATTTATCAGATTTAATTTTTTATTATCTATAGCACATTCTAAAAATACTATTCAAATAAACAAAAACATAACAAAAGTGAAATAAAAAAGCTTAAAGGTTAAATGTAATTTAGAAAAAGTTGCAATGTTGACTAATAAAACAAAACTGTTTTTTTTTTTTTTCAAACTGTCATTGCTCAAAACATAATATTGAATCAAAATCAATGTTATTATGAATTATTGACCTATCCAAGGTTCCGATTACTTCACATCAAATATTCCAATAAGAAAAATATTTTTGGTGGAAGATTTTGCAAATTTGGTATATAAATAACCCAAAAATGTATATTTTGTTGTTTTCTTACTGTACTGATAATGAACCGAACCGTGACCTCTAAACAGAGGTACGTACCGAACCGAAATTTTTGTGTACCGTGACACCCCTCGTATCAATACAACAAACAATAATGACGTGTCCATCCAACAACACTGCAGCTTTGATAACTTCTAGCTTCGACGTGGTTGCATGTACTGTAGTAGATCTTTGGCCAGGGAGCTTCAAAGTCGTGGTGTGAGGTCGATCTCATGTAAATTACCCCGACTGTGACGTCGCAATATGGACAAAATAGGAACGACTTGCTTGGTGGAGCACATATTCTGTGACATAAGCAGCTTACATAGAAATTGCTTGGATGTGTAATTTCACGTTTGATGGTTGGACAGGCAGTTAAGAGACCCTCTTTTATTTTCTCCTCTGCCCCCCTCTCCCTTGTGTGTGTGTGTGTGTGGGGAGGGGGGGGGGGGGGGGGGGGGGACAACGACACAGGTCCGGTGGCCATGGATGAAGTGCTGGCTGTCCAGAGTCGGGACCCGGGGTGGACCGCTCACCTGTGCATCGGTTGGGGACATCTCTGCGCTGCTTACCCGTCTCCACTCGAGATGGTCTCCTGCTGGCCCCACTATGGACTGGACTCTCACTATTATGTTAGATCCACTATGGACTGGACTCTCACTATTATGTTAGATCCACTATGGACTGGACTCTCACTATTATATTAGATCCACTATGGACTGGACTCTCACTATTATGTTAGATCCACTATGGACTGGACTCTCACTATTATGTTAGATCCACTATGGACTGGACTCTCACTATTATGTTAGATCCACTATGGACTGGACTCTCACTATTATGTTAGATCCACTATGAACTGGACTCTCACTATTATGTTAGATCCACTATGGACTGGACTCTCACTATTATGTTGGATCCACTATGGACTTGACTCTCACTATTATGTTAGATCCACTATGGACTGGACTCTCACTATTATGTTAGATCCACTATGGACTGGACTCTCACTATTATGTTAGATCCACTATGGACTGGACTCTCACTATTATGTTAGATCCACTATGGACTGGACTCTCACTATTATGTTAGATCCACTATGGACTGGACCCTCACTATTATGTTAGATCCACTATGGACTGGACTCTCACTATTATGTTACATCCACTATGAACTGGACTCTCACTATTATGTTAGATCCACTATGGACTGGACTCTCACTATTATGTTAGATCCACTATGGACTGGACTTTCACAATATTATGTCAGACCCACTCGAAGTCCATTGCATCTGGTCTCCCCTAGAGGGGGAGGGGTCACCCACATATGCGGTCCTCTCCAAGGTTTCTCATAGTCATTCACATCGACGTCCCATTGGGATTGTGAGTTATTCCTTGCCCTTATGTGTGCTCTGTACCGCGGATGTCGTTGTGAGACACTTGTGATTTAGGGCTATATAAATAAACATTGATTGATTGACTGATTGAAATGTCTGACTAAGCAGATTTTATGTTAGAGTGTTTTACTTGTTTTAAGTGTTTTGGTCCTAAATGATCTCAGTAAGATATTACAGCTTGTTGCTGAGATTTTATGACCTTTATTGAATAAAACATGCTTGAAACTAGAATAGCAAACTGACAGTTAATATTTAAACATTTAACATGTGACATTTCTAACTATTTTGAACAGAAATAGTTCATGCACATTAAGATAAATTCTTCAAAATTACAATTAAAAAAATTTGGTCGGGCTGTAAATAAATATATATAATTTTTAATATATATATATATATATATATATAATTGACTGAAAGAGCACGCGCTTGGCGCGATGATGTCATGTTATCGATGGTAAAATGCAAGAAATGTAATGCCGAGCGCATATCATTATGTCAAGATAATGCCACTAGCATTTACTTCATTTAAGAATATTTTTCAACATATTGAGCAAAAAGGTCTCATATTTGTTTTTTCTATCAAGAAAAGTGCACTTGTTATTAGTGAGAATATACTTATTTTAAGGTATTTTTGTGTTCATTGAGGTTAGCTAATTTTACTTGTTTTGGAAAGTCTTGACAAGCCAAATTTTCTTGTTCTATTGGCAGATAATGTTGCTTAGTTCAAATAAAATACCCCTCATTTTTGTATTTTTTTCTTCTTGTTTTTGAACACTGACTTTTTGCAGTGCAGTGTAGTTGGCGCGGTGGAAAGGTGGGTGGAGTGTCTTGCTCAAGGACACAACAGCTTTGACTAGGACGGCGGAAGCTGCAATCCAACCTGGAACCCTCAAGTTGCAGCACCTGAGCCCCGCCGACCTTCTTTCTTGACTTCCTTCTGGAGCCAGAGACTGCACTAAGTCAACTCCACTGAGGGACTGATGAAGGGCAAAGTAGGACTGCAACAGGCAGATGGGCCAAAGCGAAGGGGTTAGGGGTTTTACGCGGGCGAGCGGCCGGATCAATGCCCCGCGGCTAATTCAATTAGAAGGCTAAAGAGGAGGGAGGCTGGCAAGTGGAAGGGTTCAGACGAGGAAATGAAACCAGAGGCAGGACGGCATGAAGGAGCGCAGCAGAAGAGAGAGGAATGTGAGAAGAATCTGCATGGAGAGATTATTACGGAGCGCTGGTAGAATCCCTTTGAAAACATCAATGAAAGATACTGAAAAGAAGGAAGAGTGAGACGTAATGAGGGAAATGGTTTTCAATACAAGAGCAAATTACTGAAATGGAAGTGAAAATAGGCCTAAAACATCTCTTTTGAACTGGGGGCTTACATTCAGTGCACAACAGAACCGAACCGACTGCATGTTGTGTTAGAAAACATCCCTTTCTGTCATCCTCCTCTATTTTCCCTGCGTGGCTGCTGGTGTTGGGTTTGTATCAGCAACATCTTCCACACACCACTGGCCTGCCACGAGCAGGTGGCGCACTAATGCAAATGAACGCCATGTTTTGATGGTCTGTACGTGTGATTAAGGCAGTCCTTCTCATAGTAGGGCGGACCACACTGTTGGGGGGCGGGGGGTTATTGGTGCAATGCCAGGGGGAACATTCTTTTTTTTGCCGTACCAGAAAATGATGAAGCGTGTGTAGCACTTGACTTCACTGTAAAGACCAGTGTGCTGCTTCCTTTCATGTTAATAAACGTATTGTCATGATCCGTGGTCCAGATCATGTTTTGTTTAGTTATGTTCTGTTAGTTTTGGACTCCAGTAGTTCCTGTTTAGAGCACCTGCTCTAATCAGAGACTATTATTTAAGCCTGTTTTGCCAGTTAGTCATCCTGGCGACTGTCATGTCTGTGTAATCATGTTTTGTTTTAGTCATGTTTTGTTTTGTTTAGTTATTGGACTCTTTAGTTTCTGGCTTTTCACTCCCTTGTCTTGTTTCCATGATTACCCATTAGTTTCAGCTGTTCCACGTTTGGACTCATTGGGCACTCTTGTTTGTCACCATAGCAACCCATTAGTTTTCACCTGTCACGTCACGCACCTGTTTCACGTTTTGAGTCACACACCTGTTTTCGTTAATCATGTCGGTAGTATTTAAGTCATACTTGCCAACCCTCCCGGATTTTCCGGGAGACTCACGAAATTCAGCGCCTCTCCCGAAAACCTCCCGGGACAAATTTTCTCCCGAAATTCAGGCGGACCTGAGTGACGTGTTGACAACACACAACAACAACAGTGTCTACCGGAAAGCAGTTCGTCTGCCGTAAACAGCAATGTTGTGACACTTTTAAACAGGACAATACTGCCATCTACTGTACATGCATATGTGACCCACCCATAATGTGTCACATTTTTGTGTTGATTTATTTATGTTATTTTGTGGTGTGAATTCGTTTTTGGAGCTGTCATTACACATTTATCAGTATTCACATTGGTCAGTAGGGGGCAGTAGGGCGTTTCTTCCCAATTGAATGCTATCACCTGCAGACCGGAAGTGTCTTGTCATTCTGATGAGCGCAACCAGTCTGTGAACAATTGAAACGTCCTGTGTGCTTTTTCCTCCTGTATAACAGGTTAGTTTTTGTGAATCAACTCACTGAATAATATCCATGTGATCTTTATAAGTTTAAGTACACATTCAGATGGTGGAGCCTAACTCTTAAGTGTTTGTGAGTTGTAGTTTGTAAATGAACACTGAAATTCAAGTATTTATTTTATTTATATATATATATATATATACATATATATATATATAGCTAGAATTCACTGAAAGTCAAGTATTTCTTATATATATATGTCTTAACCACGCCCCCAACCACGCCCTCGCCCCGACTCCCCACCTCCCGAAATCGGAGGTCTCAAGGTTGGCAAGTATGATTTAAATTCATTGTTTTCAGTTCATCGTTCTGGCGAAATCCCGGATTCATACCCCTGTCACACTTTCACCTCTGCGCACTTCATAGTCCATGCCAAGTAAGTTTTTTTGTTTGTTAATGCCACAGTTAAGTGTTTTTGTTTAATTGTTCACAGTTTTTTGCCCACGTGCAAGTCTTTTTGTTTCGTTAGTCAAGTTTGTACATCCGCCCTGAGCGCGCCTTTTGTTCCTTTGAGTGTTATAAATAAATATGTATTTACCTTCACGCCATCACCAGTCCAGCTTTACTTGCATCTCGGGAAAACAAACACACCATAGTCCACATCCTGACAGCGACATTGCTCTGTATTGATTGTTTCATGCTCGTTTTCATGCGATTGTTCAATCCAATCCATCCATCCATCCATCCATTTTCTACCGCTTATTCCCTTTGGGGTCGCGGGGGGCGCTGGAGCCTATCTCAGCTACAATCGGGCGGAAGGCGGGGTATACCCTGGAATCCAATCTACTTTATTTATATTGCACATTTAAACGACAAAATGTTTCCAAAGTGCTGCACAACAATATTCAAATATTATCCTTAGCTCCACCAATGACTGAATAAAAACAAAAAAATAAATACATATGAAACAGAACAATATATAATAAATATGATTAAAAATGATTGTAAAGGGTAAAACCAATTACAAACCCTGTTTCCATATGAGTTGGGAAATTGTGTTAGATGTAAATATAAACGGAATACAATGACTTGCAAATCCTTTTCAACCCATATTCAATTGAATGCACTACAAAGACAAGATATTTAATGTTGGTTTTTTTTGCAAATAATAATTAACTTAGAATTTCATGGCTGCAACACGTGCCAAAGTAGTTGGGAAAGGGCATGTTCACCACTGTGTTACATCACCTTTCCTTTTAACAACACTCAATAAACGATTGGGAACTGAGGAAACTAATTGTTGAAGCTTTGAAAGTGGAATTCTTTCCCATTCTTGTTTTATGTAGAGCTTCAGTCGTTCAACAGTCCGGGGGTCTCTGCTGTCGTATTTTACGCTTCATAATGCGCCACACATTTTCGATGGGAGACAGGTCTGGACTGCAGGCGGCCCAGGAAAGTACTCGCACTCTTTTTTTTACGAAACCATGCTGTTGTAACACGTGCTGAATGTGGCATTGTCTTGCTGAAATAAGCAGGGGCGTCCATGAAAAAGACGGGGCTTAGATGGCAGCATATGTTGTTCCAAAACCTGTATGTACCTTTCAGCCTTAATGGTGCCTTCACAGATGTGTATGTTACCCATGCCTTGGGCACTAATGCACCCCCATACCATCACAGACGCTGGCTTTTGAACTTTGCGTCAATAACAGTCTGGATGGTTCGCTTCCCCTTTGGTCCGGATGACACGATGTCGAATATTTCCAAAAACAATTTGAAATGTGGACTCGTCAGACCTCTTTCTTTTTCCTGGGGACGGCGTGACAGAAAATATTTGGAAACACTGGATTAAGGTTTCAAGAACCTTTGGACATACACACATTACTGAAAGGTTAGTCCACTCAAGTCTTCTGTGGACCACCACAGTCAATATATCAATAGACAGTGTGTCAATATATGACAGAAGTGTCCTGCTGTTTTTTAAAGGACCAACAATAAAAACGCCAGTCAAAGATCCTCTATATCAGTCTTTCTCAACAATAGGGCATCGCCCCATTGTCGGGTCGCAAGCGCCCCCTCGAGGGTCGCCAAAAATTATCTGTTTCTCAGCTGTGGTCCGTATGGGCCGCAGCGATACTCAGTTGTAATACATGTTTCCACCACTTGTGTCAGTACAGACAATATCAAACAAAAAGAAGAAGTCTTGCATCATAGAGAAGTTTCTTCAGCACAAAAGTGATGACTGAAGTAGTGAAGCTGTATTTTCATTTAATTTGTATTTCAATGACACTTTAGCTAAGTAACATATTCATTATTAATTTCGTTTATTTAGTTTAGCACAACATAATTGTATGTAAATGTATTTTTCGGAAGTTATTTATGAATCCCTTCTTATGCAGTATATTTGGTTAGTATTTATTTTTAACCACAACACCAGGGGGAGCTCCACTAACCACGTTAAACCCAGATTCCGATCTAACGCAGGTCTTAACTCATTCTCTTTCTATGCCACATCGATATGGAATGCACTCCCAACAGGTGTAAAAAAAAAAGGGCATCTCTATCCTCCTTCAAAACCGCACTAAAAGAACACCTCCAGGCAACTTCAACCCTAAACTAACACCCTCCCTTCCACATCCCACCTCCCCGGATTGTAAATAATCAAATGTAAATAATCAAATGTAGATACTTATTCTTATGCTTTCTGATCTCTCTCTCTCTCTATGTCCACTACTTGCTGTACATATCCTACCAAGTCAGACCTACACTGTTCCAATGTCCATTTCTCTGATGATGCAATTGTTGATGACTGAAGTGCTGATATCAACCAAACCTAACATCCCACACCCCGGATTGTAAATAATGTAAATAATTCAATGTATATACTCTGATGATTATCTTGTGTGATGACTGTATTATGATGATAGTATATATCTGTATCATGAATCAATTTAAGTGGACCCCGACTTGAACAAGTTGAAAAACGTATTTGGGTGTTACCATTTAGTGGTCAATTGTACGGAATATGTACTGTACTGTGCAATCTACTAATAAAAGTTTCAATCAATCAATCAATCAATCAATCAACTAACTGTCAGAATTATCATTACTGTTTATGTGTATGTAGCACAAACGCCCGCAGAAGCTGCTAAATCGGGCCACTCTTCCTCTTGCAGCCGATGACTCTAGCACTGGCTCGGGGCGGAACATTCATACTTTTATTGTCCAGTGGCCGTTAAAGTCAGATTTTCGTGATTTATTTAGAATTTGAATGAGTAGTCTTCTTCAACTCACCCCACTGCTGCTTCATTGTGACACATATGCCTCACTGGTAGCCTCCCTGCACTGCAAACATGAGCAGCCCTAGTTTGAATGGTTTCATCCAGCTTAATTGGGTGATGTTCGGCGGGCCACTATACCAGGCCTGGGCAATTATTTTGACTGGGGGACCACATTTAGAGAAAAGAAATGTGTCTGGGGACCGGTATATCTATTTTTAGGGACATTAATACAAAACCTCACAATAATGTCTGATTGAATGCTAAAAACGTTATGACAGACCGCCTTAAAAAATGTACTGGAATTTTGCATTTTTCTATGAAGGATAAAACACTGAATATTGACAAAATATGAATGTCACACCCCCTTTCGATCGGCATATTTTACAATCAAGTGAAACGCAACAAAAATGCAACAAACAGTGAAATATGAACGCGAAGGGTACAAAATAAACCCACCTACTAGAGATGCGCGGTTTGCGGACACAACCGCGGAGTCCGCGGATTATCCGCGGGTCGGGTGGTTGAAATAAAAAAAAATTAGATTTTATCCGCGGGTCGGGCGGTTGAAATTTAAAAAAATTAGATTTTAAATAGATTCAGGCGGGTGGCAGTTAAACCAATTCGGAAATATATATACATAGTTAAATGTTGTTACCCACATACGAAAAACGAGCAGCACTCTTTGAAACAGGCAATTATTTATAATCAGGCACCTGCAGCACGCCACAACAGAAGAAGAAAAAAAAAAGAGATGGCAACGCCGGAAGCAAACGTGGTACGCGACAAACTAAAAAAGGGAATACTAAAGACCAGGGGAAAAAAAGGCCAGAAAAGTTCAGCGCGGACTCGTTTTTATGAGGTTGTAAATCAGGATGGTAGTAATGCTGGCTACGTGATTTGCAAGAGCTGCGACGCTGTTTATGTCTACGACAGTCACAAAACCGGGACATCTAACATGGTGCATCACATTTGTGCAAAACCCCGAACCTCCACAAACACCCTGAGCATGAGCAGTTTCGTCCGCCGTGATCCCAGAAGAGTGCCACAGGATGTTAAAACAAGGCTTACAGATGCATGTGTGAATGCAGCTGCCTGCAACAGTTTGAGTGGCGCGAGCGCGCTTGGAGGTGCGCTCAGCGCGGCTCCCAGATGATTGCGCACTGGTGTGCGTCTTGGCCGTGACAGCGTGGCACGCATTGAATGTCTCTGCTGCATTGGATCAGTCTCCTTTCTTTAACAGGCAAAAGCTTTATAACCTCACTAATGCCTTGCATCGTCTATATTAGATATATAACAACGGGTGGGTGCGGGCCGGTGCGGTTTTGATAAAATGTTAGTTCGGGTGGATGGTGGATGGGTGGCGACTTTTGTGATGCGGTTGCGGATGAAATAATTGTCTATCCGCGCATCTCTACCACCTACTATCTAATATATCTGATACATCACTATGCTTTAGAACTTTGTTGTGAAAATCTCCTTCCGCGTCTGTGGAAACGCTTCCCGCCCACACTGCTTGATGCCTCGTCTGAGCTGCTGTGACGTAGATTACCATAGTAACTAATTAGATGACCATAGTAACTAATTACCATCCATCCGTTTTCTTCCGCTTATTAGACATTATTAGTTATTAGTGGAGTCGCGGGGGCAGCAGCCTAAGCAAGGAAGACCAGACTTCCCTCTCCCCAGGCACTTTGTAGTCTTCCCAACATGTCTTCCCCGTGGCCTCCTACCAGTTGGACGTGCCCTAAACACCTCCCTAGGGAGGCGTTCGGGTGGTAGTAACTAATTAGATGACCATAGTAACTAATTAGATGACCATAGTAACTAATTAGATGACCATAGTAACTAATTAGATGACCATAGTAACTAATTAGATGACCATAGTAACTGGTATATCATCCAAAAGCGCAGATTCCAACCATTGAAATACTTTGTATAGTTCAAGACTTACGGTCATTAGAAAACATGACTGCACATCATAATGGCAGCTACTCTTTCCATCTTAAAGAGCTAAAAAAATTATTTGGTAATGTCCGGCGGGCCAGATTGAAAAGCTTAACAGGCCGCATGTGGCCTCCGGGCCTTAATTTGCCCAGGTCTGATCTATACGATAGAGTCCTGCAGTTTTTAAAGCAACACTAAGTAACTTTTCAACCTTTTATAAAACATTTTCATAACTTTTGGGATGACACATGGACTTACAAGTAGTTGATTGCCACCTCTGGCAAAACAACCAAAGAAAGGAAAAGTTTTGTCTGAGGAGACAAAAAAAGAAAGAGGGAGACAACCCGGAAAAAGTCAAGGATCAACATTGGCCCGGCTTTTACTCGCTGGCGTGAGCTCAAAGACAAGGAGGGATTTCAGACCGATGCTGCCTTGGCTGTGTTCCTGCTGAACTAGTAAGTTACTTGTGATGCTCAAATCAAAATCAAAATGTTAATGTCGGAAATGTGCGTGTTAGCAATAAATAGCCACCGGCTTGTTAGTTCGCAGTTCCACACTGACACGAACAGCCACGCAACAAACTCAAAAGTACCGTATAAAGAAAAAACAATGTGATGACTGCAAATTGCAAATGTAAAGTTTGAGTAAAAATATGTAGTTATCTACTGTGGAAAGATCACTAACCCTATGCGCTGGTCCTCATGGGAAATGTGGTCTTCCCTCAGGCAAAACACTACCGCTTTGGCCCGCTGGCGCCGCCAAAATCAACCAAAACTGAAAGTTCTTAAGTGGGGCTTTAAGGACTTACTGCAAAAACGCTAGTCAAAGATCCTTCATATGGCAGGCAGCTGTTTCCAAGGACATGCTGCAAAAATGCTAATCAAAGATTCTCTTGTCTATATGACAGGAGCATGTTGCTTTTTTAGGGACCTACTGCAAAAACGCCAGACAAAGATCCTCTATATGGCAGGAGCCTCTTGATGACTGTTTTTAAGAACCTACTGCAAAAACGCTTGTGAAAGATCCTTTACATGGCAGGCAGCTGTTCTTAAAAACAACTCCCAACATGCTAATCAAAGATCCTCTATAGGACAGGAGTGCTTTGCAGTTTTCAAGGACCTACTGCAAAAATGCTTGTCAAAGATCCTCTATATGACAGGAGTGTTCTGATGGCTGTTTTAGGTGCCTACTGCTTACAATGCTTGTCAAAGATCCTCTCTATGACAGGAGCGTTCTGATGGCTGTTTTAGGTGCCTTCTGCAAAAACACTAGTCAAAGATCCTCTACATTGCAAGAGTCCTGCTGTTTTTAAGAAAAACACACACACAAAAAAACGCTTGTCAGAGATCTTCTATATGACAGGAGCGTTCTGATGGCTGTTTTAGGTGCCTTCTGCAAAAACACTAGTCAAAGATCCTCTACATTGCAAGAGTCCTGCTGTTTTTAAGAAAAACACACACACAAAAAAACGCTTGTCAGAGATCTTCTATATGACAGGAGCGTTCTGATGGCTGTTTTAGGTGCCCACTGCAAAAACACTAGTCAAAGATCCTCTACATTGCAAGAGTCCTGCTGCTTTTAAGAACCTACAGCAAAAACGCTTGTGAAAGATCCTTTACATGGCAGGCAGCTGTTCTTAAAAACAACTCCCAACATGCTAATCAAAGATCCTCTATAGACAGGAGTGCTTTGCAGTTTTCAAGGACCGACTGCAAAAATGCTTGCCAAAGATCCTCTATATGACAGGAGTGTTCTGATGGCTGTTTTAGGTGCCTACTGCTTAAAATGCTTGTCAAAGATCCTCTATACAACAGGAGCGTTCTGATGGCTGTTTTAGGTGCCCACTGCAAAAACACTAGTCAAAGATCCTCTATATTACAGGAGTGTTCTAATGGTTGTTTTAGGTGCCTACTGCAAAAACACTAGTCAAAAATCCTCTACATTGCAAGAGTCCTGCAGTTTTTAAGAACCTACTGCAAAAACACGAGTCAAAGAGCCTCTATTTTACAGGAGCGTTCTGATGGCTGTTTTAGGTGCCTACTGCAAAAACACTAGTCAAAGATCCTCTATCTGACAGGAGTGTTCTAATGGCTGTTTTAGGTGCCTACTGCAAAAACACTAGTCAAAGATCCTCTACATTGCAAGAGTCCTGCTGCTTTTAAGAACCTACAGCAAAAACGCTTGTGAAAGATCCTTTACATGGTAGGCAGCTGTCTTTAAAAACAACCCCCAACATGGTAATCAAAGATTCTTCTATGTGACAGGAGTGTTCTGATGGCTGTTTTATGTGCCTTCTGCAAAAACACTAGTCAAAGAACCTCTATTTTACAGGAGCGTTCTGATGGCTGTTTTAGGTGCCTACTGCAAAAACACTAGTCAAAGATCCTCTATGTGACAGGAGCGTTTTGATGGCTGTTTTAGGTGCCTACTGCAAAAACACGAGTCAAAGATCCTCTACATTGCAAGAGTCCTGCTGTTTTTAAAAAACAAAACAAAAAAAACAACAAAAAAAACGCTTGTCAGAGATCCGCTATATGACAGGAGCGTTCTGATGGCTGTTTTAGGTGCCTACTGCTTAAAATGCTTGTCAAAGATCCTCTCTATGACATGATCGTTCTAAAGGCTGTTTTAGGTGCCTACTGCAAAAATGCTTGTCAAAGATCCTCTATATGACAGGAGTGTTCTGATGGCTGTTTTAGGTGCCTACTGCTTAAAATGCTTGTCAAAGATCCTCTCTATGACAGGATCGTTCTAAAAGCTGTTTTAGGTGCCTACTGTAAAAACGCTTGTCAAAGATCCTCTCTATGACAGGAGCGTTCTGATGGCTGTTTTAGGTGCCTACTGCAAAAACACGAGTCAAAGATCCTCTACATTGCAAGAGTCCTGCTGTTTTTAAAAAAAACGCAAATTTTTTTTTTTTTAAACGCTTGTCAGAGATCCGCTATATGACAGGAGTGTTCTGATGGCTGTTTTAGGTGCCTACTGCTTAAAATGCTTGTCAAAGATCCTCTCTATGACAGGATCGTTCTAAAAGCTGTTTTAGGTGCCTACTGCAAAAACGCTTGTCAAAGATCCTCTCGATGACAGGAGCATTCTAATGGCTGTTTTAGGTGCCTCCTGCAAAAACACGAGTCAAAGATCCTCTACATTGCAAGAGTCCTGCTGTTTTTAAGAACCTACTGCAAAAACGCTTGTGAAAGATCCTTTACATGGCAGGCAGCTGTTCTTAAAAACAACCCCCAACATGCTAATCAAAGATTCTCTATCGGACAGGAGAGCTTTGCAGTTTTCAAGGACCTACTGCAAAAGTGCTAGTACGATATCCTCCATATGACAGCAGGGCTCAGCTGTTTTTACAAATCAACTGCAACAAATGTTAGTTGTCAAATATGGCCTCGGGGTTGCCAGCCGGACGCCCCTGCTCTCGTCGAAAGCTGTCACTGATCAAGCTCTGCGGGCGTCGCCGCGGCCTCTTCCTGCAGCCGAAGGGGAGGCAGTGAAGCATGAAGCCAGGCGCTGTAATTGAACACCTCACGTCCCGTGCGTCAGGCCTGCGTACGTGCGGCGGCGGTGATGTGTGATGAAGCACATTGCAGGACATTATGGAAATGACCCTCCTCATCATTCACGCGGGATCCATCATGTTGTCTCAGCAAGGCTGCGACATGCACATTATTCTCTCAGTGAGTCGGGCTGCGACTGCGTGATTAGAGTCGCACCGGGTGGACGGCCTCACTCGGGCATCGCCACTTGTCGTACTGTAGTAGCTATTATGGCCTGATCCGGTACTCGCAGGCGCTTCGAGCAGAATCATGCCTCCTTCCAGCGTGTTGATGAGCGCCAAATGTGAGAAAAATCGATCATTTCCCTCACTTGTTTGCTCCGCTTTTGAAAGAAGAGGCGCTGAAACACTCGCTTTTGACTTCATGAAGGGAAAAAAAAGCTGGCTTCGCTACACATCTTAAATAAATCCTGGAGCTTCGCCAATCAGCCGTCAGTTAGATAGATACACTATATTGTCAAAAGTATTTGGCCACCTGCCTTGACTCACATATGAGCTTGAAGTGCCATCCCATTCCTAACCCATAGGGTTCAATATGATTTGCAGCTATTACAGCTTTAAAGGCCTACTGAAATGCGATTTTCTTATTTAAACGGGGATAGCAGGTCCATTCTATGTGTCATACTTGAACATTTCGCGATATTGCCATATTTTTGCTGAAAGGATTTAGTAGAGAACATCGACGATAAAGTTCGCAACTTTTGGTCGCTGATAAAAAAGCCTTGCCTGTACCGGAAGTAGCAGACGAGTAGCGTGACGTCACAGGTTGTGGAGCTCCTCACATCTGCACATTGTTTACAATCATGGCCACCAGCAGCGAGAGCGATTCGGACCGAGAAAGCGACGATTTCCCCATTAATTTGAGCGAGGATGAAAGATTTGTGGATGAGGAAAGTGAGAGTGAAGGACTAGAGGGCAGTGGGAGCGATTCAGATAGGGAAGATGCTGTGAGAGGCGGGTGGGACCTGATATTCAGCTGGGACTGACTAAAACAGTAAATAAACACAAGACATATATATACTCTATTAGCCACAACACAACCAGGCTTATATTTAATATGCCACAAATTAATCCCGCATAACAAACACCTCCCCCCTCCCGTCCATATAACCCGCCAATACAACTCAAACACCTGCACAACACACTCAATCCCACAGCCCAAAGTACCGTTCACCTCCCCAAAGTTCATACAGCACATATATTTCCCCAAAGTTTCCAAAGTTACGTACGTGAGACTTTTTGACACTTTTATTAGTAAATTGCACAGTGAAGTACATATTCCGTACAATTGACCACTAATTGGTAACACCCGAATAAGTTTTTCAACTTGTTTAAGTCGGGGTCCACTTAAATTGATTCATGATACAGATATATACTATCATCATAATACAGTCATCACACAAGATAATCACCAGGGTGTATACATTGAATTATTTACGTGACATGCACATAGCGGCACGCACGTACGGGCAAGCGATCAAATGTTTGGAAGCGTACTCACGGTACCGTGTCTGCGTATCCAACTCAAAGTCCTCCTGGTAAGAGTCTCTGTTGTCCAAGTTCTCCACAGGTCAATGGTAAATATTGACTGTCATCTTTCGGGAATGTAAACGATGAAACACCGGCCGTGTTTGTGTTGCTAAAGTCGGCCGCAAGACACCGCTTCCCTCCTACAGCTTTCTTCTTTGCTGTCTCCATTGTTCATTGAACAAATTGCAAAAGATTCACCAACACAGATGTCCAGAATACTGTGGAATTTTGCGATGAAAACAGACGACTTAATAGCTGGCCATTATGCTGTCTCAAAATGTCCTCCACAATCCGCAACGTCACGCGCTGACGCCATCATACCGAGACGTTTTCAGCAGGATATGTCGCGCGCAATTTAAAATTGCACCTTAGTAAACTAACGGCCATATTGGCATGTGTTGCAATGTTAAGATTTCATCATTGATATATAAACTATCAGACTGCGTGGTCGGTAGTAGTGGGTTTCAGTAGGCCTTTAATGTAACTATAGCTGAAAAAATAGTACAATAGCAATAAAACAGACTATTCATCCCTGAACACCATGGAGTTTATGTAGGCTTAATGATGCACTTACATTATTATATCAACTATTAGAGACAGAAACTCTTCATTTAACATAATGTCCTTTTTTGCTGCTTCAACACAGCAAAGTGAAATAACAGACAGACGGGGCTTTGCTGTTCATAACACACACACACACACACACACACACACACACACACACACACACACACACACACACACACACACACACACACACACACACACACAGCAAAATGAGCTAACGTTATGCTAAAAGCGAATCAGCTTTCACCTCAAGCCAGGACTGCGAGCAAGCTGAGCTGCCTTTTAGGTTTCTAGAACGTCAACGGGTTCATAGTGATGTTACTAGTAGTTGACTGGGAGGTGTTTATTGTAATTTGGGGAGAGTCCGCTGCCTGATGCTTACCTGCTAAACGCTAAGCACTGACTACATGCGCTCTGAATACGCACTGCTGATTGGCTGTTACCGCTCTGAATACGCACTGCTGATTGGCTGTTACCGCTCTGTTTGTAACCAATCAGATGGTTGTGTGGGTGGGACAAGGCTGGGTGCTGTGTAGAGGACTGACAGACAGAGGCAGAAGGAAGCGGAGGCGGCTACTTAATATGTCCGTGTGGAAACTCGTTCGGTACACCTCCGAACCGAACCCCCGTACCGAAACGGTTCAATACAAATACACGTACCGTTACACCCCTAGTGTTCAGGGTAAGTACATGTCTCTGACTCAGACACCGGGTTCTCTCGATTTCTTCTCAAGACCACTAAAGACCAAAAGAGCAGCGCTTCACCCGCACACTTTATGATTTGTCCATTCTTTCCCAACGACTCTGCTGACACACAATGAATTCCTTGCACCAGGGCTTTCAGGGGGCTGAGAGGCGGGGCGGTAATTTGACCTCTTCTTTCCAAAGGGAGTGGAAGTGATCGGTGTGTATACATTTCCTGAGGCATTAAAGGCTTCAACCGGGCGTGCAATGGAAACAATCCCCGCTTGCTCCCTCACAACCTCCCATTGTAAAATGGCCATTCTTTTCCAAGACAACAGCAGCGTAATTTGGGATGCCCGCTGGTGGTTTTCCTTCAACTGTTTGCTCAAGTGTGAAAATGTAAGCGGATGGTACTATTATTATCACTAGTACTACTACCAAGATTGTTTTACAAAATCTGATAAGCATGACAAAAATATGTGAATTTTTGCCTTGTCTGCATTTTTCTGAAGACATATCATCAGGGGTGTAACGGTACGTGTATTTGTATTGAACCGTTTCGGTACGGGGGGTTCGGTTCGGTTTGAAGGTGTACCGAACAAGTTTCCACACGAGCATATAAAGTAGCCGCCTAAGCTAAAGTCTTCACAAGCTGCTACGCTTCCTTTTGCCTGTCTCTGTCAGTCCTCTACACAGCACCCAGCATTGTCCCACCCACACAATCATCTGATTGGTTACAAACAGAGCGGTAACAGCCAATCAGCAGTGTGTATTCAGAGCGCATGTAGTCAGTGCTTAGCGTTTAGCAGGTAAGCATCAGGCAGCGGACTCTCCTCAAAATATAATAAACACTTCCCAGTCAACTACTAGTAACATCACTATGAGCCCGTTGACCTTCTAGAAATATAAACTGCAGCTCAGCTCGCTCGCAGTCCTGGCTTGAGGTGAAGGCTAATTCGCTTTTAGCGTAACGTTACCTCATTTTGCCGTGTGTGTGTGTGTGTGTGTGTGTTACGGACAGCAAAGCCCTGTCTGTCTGTTATTTCACTTTACCTTTTTCTGTGTTGATTGAGCTGTGTTGAAGCAGCAAAAAAGGGACATTATGTTAAATGAAGAGTTTCTGTCTCTGATAGTTGATATAATAATGTAAGTGCATCATTAAACATACATGAACTCCATGGTGTTCAGGGATGAATAGTCTCTCCTATTGCTATTGTACTATTTTTTTCAGCTATAGTTACATTAATCATTAGTAATGCAGCAGCCTAGTTTTGAATGACAGGGTCCCTGCTATCACATGTTGATAAAAATGTAACATTTACATAATAAAAATCAACTACAGGCTTCCCAAATGCTGTCATTAATTAAGCACGATGAGTTGACTTGAAACTGTTTAATGTTGCACTTTTTATATGTAGAAGAAAAGTTTTGTCATTTTATTTAATCTGAGCAACAGCTTGAGGCAGTTTAATGTTGATTAACGTGGGCAGAATTATTATAGTGTTCCCAATGTTAAAAGAATAAAGCCATTGTTTACAAATTTGGTAAATAAATAACCAAAAAATTTATATTTTGTTGTTTTCTTACTGTACCGAAAATGAACCGAACCGTGACCTCTAAACCGAGGTACGTACCGAATCGACATTTTTGTAAATCGTTACACCCCTACATATCATATATTATTTCCGACATATCCCAACAAGGACATGCAGGAGTTTATGGAGGTGAACCATCAGTACTGCTGAGATGCCACATTCAGCAGCACATTCTTAAATGCTTTAAACCAGGGGTGTCCAAAGTGCCTGCTCAAGTTTTCAGGCATGCAAGAAAAAAAGAGGAACATTTCTAACAGCAGTGCTGATAGAAATTCGGTGCTGATTCAGCACAAAGTGCTGCCACGCAAACCCCAAAAGAACATTCTGAAAATCAAGACTACATTTCCTGCATATGGGTGCATTTCTACACTATATTTTACCTTTAGATTTATTCTCATCTACCAACCTCTTTTGGCTGTCTTTTTGACGATTACATGTCCCACGTAATGTACCACAGATTTTTTTTTATTTTTTAGTAGATAATTTACTAACATTGTTATCATTGAAAATGTAGCTTAAATTTCTATAACATGCATGCAAAGAACTCAGGAAACGTTTCCCATTTCGTACCTGTATCCTGTAGCCACGCCCCCTCAGGTAATATACTTCCTGTGTTTTTATACTTAGTATACTCATCCCGCGGGCCGGATAAAACCGGTTCGCGGGCCTGGTCCGGCCCTCGGGCTACATATTTGACACCCTTGGAAAGTGTATATACTAAAATAGTGTTTCCTAATATTTTTTGGGTCGCCAAAAATTATCTGTTTTGTCAGCTGGGGTTCGTATGGGCTGCGGTGGTACTCAGTTGTAATACGCATTTCCACCACTTGTGGCAGTAATGACAATCTCAATCAAACAGAAGAAGTCTTCAGCTAAAGTCATAGAGAATTTTCTTAAGTGCAAAAAATATGACTAAAGTGGGTTTTTATTTGCACTTTAATTTTATGGACAGTTTATTTAGGAAACATACATTATACATATATTATTATTTTTCGTGATTTTTTTTAGAATTTTTTTAGCGCTGTGTATTTGCATGTACCGTATTTTTCGGACTATAAGTCGCAGTTTTTTTCATAGTTTGGCCGGGGGTGCGACTTATACTCAGGAGCGACTTATGTGTGAAAATATTAACACATTACCGTAAAATATCAAATAATATTATTTATCTCATTCACGTAAGAGACTAGACGTATAAGATTTCATGGGATTTAGCGATTAGGAGTGACAGATTGTTTGGTAAATGTATAGCATGTTCTATATGTTATAGTTATTTGAATGACTCTTACCATAATATGTTACGTTAACATACCAGTTGGTTATTTATGCCTCATATAACGTACACTTATTCAGCCTGTTGTTCACTATTCTTTATTTATTATAAATTGCCTTTCAAATGTCTATTCTTGGCGTTGGCTTTTATCAAATACATTTCCCCAAAAAATGCGACTTATACTCCAGTGCGACTTATATATATGTTTTTTTCCTTCTTTATTATGCATTTTCATCTGGTGCGACTTATACTCCGGAGCGACTTATAGTCCGAAAAATACGATACATTTATTTTTCATCAGTTTGATTAATATTTGATGTGTAATCAGCCTGACCTAAGCCTTGATAATAATCTTTGTGATTTTCATATCATTTGACAAGGTTTATCTTGTCAAACTGTAAGTGAGTTAGCTATAATTATTGAATACCATTAAAATCAAGAGTAAGCTTACTAATTCAGTACTAATATCTGAGTGGGTCCTGGGCCTCTGTGCAGTAAAAAAGTTCAGCCTCGGGGTCCAAAAAGTTAGGAACCCATGGGGATTTGTATTTGACTTTATTAAATGTTTGGGTAGCATTTTGTTCAACAAAACCTGTTTTCTTTTACGTAAAATAAACATTTATCAGAGCTGCTTGTTGTCTATTTCACGGAAGAATGCAGTTGATATAGAACTGGCACCCAATGTTATTAAAAAAAAAAGTACTGATTTTGAATCTGGAATACGTTTAAATCTAGAATTGATGCTGAATCAGATTCAGTACCAATTTCCAGTACCGGGGAATCACTACTGGTATTTAACAGTGTATGTTTTATCAAATGTTAATTGTTTGATAATAACATTTAGTTTTTTTAATGTAACATTTAAAAATGAGATGATTATGATAACTGTGCTGTTCAGTTACATTATACATGAGTCTCAATGTAGTTGCACTTCCAAGACTTTAGATGGCAGTGCTGTATCTATGGTATGTTGTCTAACTCAGAACTAGGAAGCTGAATGTGTTATGTTGCGCCCTACAAAGTGTGTATACTTGAAATCATATGCTTATTACACAACAGCTGTTGTATTGTAACATTCATCTTTTATTTTTTTACCAAATTTGGAGGTGTTGAAATGGCCATGTATAATCGCTAATGCTAATAGTAGTTTGTAATCGCTACCCCCAAGAATTTAATCAAATAGTGTAGTGCCCGACGATTAACAGCCTTCGAGATAAACATCAAACCTTTGTTAAAGCATTTGACGATGGTTCACTACCGTACACACAATGTAAACAACAATCCCAATGTGTAACAACTGTTTAATCATGATGGATGAGATAGATGATTGAGAGATAACTATAATCATCCGTTGGATGCATGCCCCGCTGAAATCTAATAGCAATTTGGATGTTTGATTCAGGACGGATGCAGATGAGTGCGACACTGTTAGGAAATGAGGGGGGGGGTTTGTGGGTGACAGAGGGAGAAAAAAAGAGTGACGGCAAAATGAATAAAGCAATCATTGAGTCATTGAGGCAGCGAAAGATTAAAAAATTAAAAAAAGGGGGATTGTTGTATGGCAAATGTGAGGTTTGTTGACACTTATGGGAAATTGGCAATATATGAATAATGAACTAATTAATGACCTTCTTTCTCAGCTATTGGCATTGGCATTTTTATTTTTTAGTAATTTACTAACTTTATTATCGTTGAAAATGTAATGTAAAATCATACACCATGCTTGGAAAAAACTCAGAAAACGTTAGCACTGGGGTCGGCAACCTCTTTAGCGCCGCCCTAGTGGCTCCATGGAGCTTTTTAAAAAATGTATGAAAATGGAAAAAGATGAAGATAAAAATATACTTATTTGTTTTCATATACTTTCTGTGGGAGGACAAACATGACACAAACCTCCCTAATTGTTAGAAATCCCACTGTTTATATTAAACTTGCCAACCCTCCTGAATCTCCCGGGGCAACCATTCTCCCGAATTTCTCCGGATTTCCCCCTGGACAACAATATTGGGGGGGCGTGCCTTAAAGGCGCTGCCTTTAGCGTCCTCTACAACCTGTCGTCACGTCCGCTTTTCCTCCATACAAACAGCGTGCCGGCCCAGTCACATAATATATGCGGCTTTTACACACACAAGAGAATGCCAGCATACTTGGTCAACAGCCATACAGGTCACACTGACTGTGGCTGTATAAACAACTTTAACACTGTTAAATAATATTGAGCCACAACAGGTGGCTTATATATGGACCAATATTGAGTCAATATTGGTCCATATATAAGGCGCACCGGATTATAAGGCGCACTGTCAGCTTTTGAGAAAATTGGAGGTTTTTAGGTGCGCCTTATAGTGTGGAAAATACGGTAATAACCAATTTTATTAATTATATCCATCCATCCATTTTCAACTCATATATATATATATATATATATATATATATATATATATATATATATATATATATATATATATATATACATACTGTATATAAAAAGACCAAAAAGTTTGGACAGTGTGTTTTCATTTCAATGCGTTTTCTTTATTTTCATGACTATTTACATTGTAGATGGTCACTGAAGGCATCAAAACTATGACACCAGTGAAGTAAAAACCCTTTCAGGTGACTAACTCTTGAAACTCATCGAGAGAATGCCATGAGTGTGCAAAACAGTAATCAGAGCAAGGGGTGGCTATTTTAAAGAAACTAGAATATAAAACCTTTTTTTGTTAAGTACATAACTCCACGTGTTCATTCGTAGTTTTGATGCCTTCAGTGACAATCTACAATGTAAATAGTCATGAAAATAAAGAACATGTTTTAAGCCCAAAGTGGCCCCCCCCAGTCAAAACCTCTGTTCTAGAGAGCTACATTTTCCCTGTACACTTGTCATGCACACCACATGACCAAGTAGTGTACTCAATTTTGCCTCGAAATCGATGATCAAATCATAGATTGACATCTGCTGCATGTACTGCTGCTACTGATGCTGCTTGAGGCCCAGCTCTGTGATACAAGTTGTAAATAGCGGGCAGGTGTTCACCGGAGATCCTAAATGGTGTCCCCAAGTCATCCAGATGATGATGAAGTGCAGCAGAGCGAGAGCGCCACATGATGAATAGTCTTCATATAGAAGCATGAAAGGCTACACCAGCAGCACACCTGTCCCAAACCTGACTAAATCCATCCATCCATTTTCTACCGCTTGTCTGTTTCGGGGTCGCGGGGGGTGCTGGAGCCTATCTCAGCTGCATTCGGGCGGAAGGCGGGGTACACCCTGGACAAGTCCCCACCTCATCGCAGGGCCAACACAGATAGACAGACAACATTCTCTTATTATTATAATCAAATGACCGCAGTCATTTCCATGAGGTTATTTTCTAATATAAGTGTTTAGGCCCACTTACAATGACAATAACAAAAAATATTGTTTTTCATGAACTGTATTGTTTGTCTGGGTGGAGGTCCTGCTTTGGAAATAATTTGTACCCCTTTCAGACATTGCATTTAGTTCCCATTAAAACATTCACATGTTGCACAATGAGATGTAAGCAGGGGATCATGTGTACATTCCTGCAACTTCCTGTTTGTAAAAAATATATTTTTATTAGTATTTATTTAATATACTAACAGCATTTCATTATTCATATTTATAAATTAAGATTCCTAATAAATGACACTAGAATAAGCACACATTTGATTGGTAAATCATAGTGTAATGACCTGGAATGACACTTTATGTGTGGTGTTGGAGTTGTCTGACTTTTTGTGTGGCTGTAAACGCATCACTGACTAAGTGCGGTATGTGCATGTGTTGGCGCAAGTGAGAAAGATCGAGCGGCTGCTGTTGATATAACAAAGTTGCTTTTGGTCTGGTTTGAAATGACCAGTTTTGCTAGATATAATATTTTTTACTAATGTTTTGGTGATGTGTTTATGGCCGACAATAAAGAGTTTTGCTCAGTAAAGTGATGGATGGAATTCATGTTCTCAAAGCGTCTCGACAGACGTTACAATATTAGAACAATGATGACGAAAACTGTTTTCTCTGTCGTGTCCGTGTCGTGTCGAAAATTGTTATGCGCTTATTTTTTTATTTTTTTTGTGCGTGGCATAGATTTGCCGTGCGTAGAGGACGCTTGAGCAGTGCGCAATTGCACGGGCGCGCACCTTAGAGGGAACATTGCTCATGGGGTCATGATCCATCCCTGCGAGGTGTGGTATTATCACCGTTAGTTTGTCTACCTTTGGTGTGTTTTGCCTTTAATTGGTGCGCTTGTGACGAGTCCTTATAAATAATTCCACTCCAAAAATGCTCTGGAGTCAGCCATTTTATCCTCTGACCAAGCTTATCACTATTTCCCCAGAGGGAGATCTTGACAGAGATGTTGGGGAAATTGTACTCGCACCTCGCTAGATTTCCGTTTGACAGCGAAGTGAACGACGTGCTTTTGGGCGCTGTTCCCAGGTCCCAGCTTGGCACAAGTCAATACTGTACAATGGGGGGAGGAGGGGGAAATCACATTGTGAAGAAATGTAGCAATAAAGACAGAAAAAAGGAACATTACGAGCAAAGTGTGCAGTCTCGGAGGCTACGTGTTGACAATAACACTTTATACAGAGTGTATCCTGCTAGTAAAACAGAAACCGGTGACTGTTATTTGGAAAACCTATTATACCCTACATAAAAAACTATTTTTGTAACAGCAAAAAAGATCTGCTGTGTATGCAAAAGTGCAAAAGAAAACATAACAAGTATGTCGCACAGCAAACTACTCAGTCGGCATCAATAACGCTGATGAGTTTATTGTACAGTAAGTGTGAGTTGTGCAAGTAACGATAAACGGTATTAATGGGGACTGCGGTAAAACTGTCAAAGATTATTATTACAGTTTTAAATTTAAATTATTGAAAGTAAACGTGGTTGATGACTGCACTTTGATAAACTTACAGACTGACTGCTAACATGAAAACAAGAGACATTAATGTCTTTCCACATTAAGAAACGGCATACTCCAATCTAAACTCGTTGGTGTCTGAGCAACCAAGACATTCAATTCAATTCAATAAACAGAGTGATCCCTATCTACTCAGAGGAATACGAGACGGAGGTGTTTTTACGGTGTGTTCAAGGACAGCTGAACAGAATACGACGCCACAACAACCACCAGAAATAATAAATTATAGTATTAGAGTTTATTTGATACGCACTTTTTATTTGAAAAAATAACCTTTAAATATGTTTATATTTATTAATATATATATATATATATATATATATATATATATATATATATATATATATTTAATTTGATGATCGATTAATCTGTCGATTATTACTTCGATCAATCGATTAATAATTGGATAAAAGAGACAAACTACATTTCTATCCTTTCCAGTATTTTATTGAAAAAAAAACAGCATACTGGCACCATACTTATTTTGATTATTGTTTCTCAGCTGTTTGTACATGTTGCAGTTTATAAATAAAGGTTTATAAAAAAAAAAAATAACAAAATTTAAAAAATTCCTCTGCGCATGCGAATAGCATAGATTTAACGTATTATATATATATATATGTGTATGTATGTATTAATCAATCAATCAATGTTTATTTATATAGCCCTAAATCACAAGTGTCTCAAAGGGCTGCACAAGCCACAATGACATCCTCGGTACAGAGCACACATAAGGGCAAGGAAAAACTCACCCCAGTGGGACGTCGATGTGAATGACTATGAGAAACTTTTGGAGAGGACCGCATATGTGGGTAACCCCCCCCCCCTCCCACACACACACACACACATATATATATATATATATATATATATATATATATATATATATATATATATATATATATATATATATATATATATACACACACAGACATATATGTGTGCCTGGCCGCCAATCAGAGACAGGTGAGGAAAATGAGCGCTCAGAAAGACATGCAGGAAATGGAACAAAAAGACCAGCGCTGACAGAAAATAAACATCAATTAAGGGACAGATCGTCACAAGAAAATTGTTTTTAGACTATCAATTCGGGGTTTTTTTTAGAAGAAAATAGTTTTTAGACTATCAAATCGTTTTTTGTTTTTTTTTACTTGCGAATCATTTTTTTAAATTGAAGAAAATAGTTTTTTTGTACTTGAGAATCAGCGGGCGTGAGTAAAAACATGTTTGTGTGTTTGTGGGGGTTGCACTGCAAAAAGTCAGTGTTCAAAAATAAGAAAAAAAACATACAAAAATGAGGGGTATTTTATTTGAACTAAGCAAAATTATCTGCCAATAGAACAAGAACATTTGGCTTGTCAAGACTTTCCAAAACAAGTAAAGTTAGCTAACTTCAATGAACCCAAAAATACCTTTAAATAAGTATATTCTCACTAATAACAAGTGCACTTTTCTTGGTAGAAAAAAAAAAATAGACCTTTTTGCTCAATATGTTGAAAAATATTCTTAAATGAAGTAAATGCTCATGCCATTATCTTTTTTTTTTTTTTTTTTTTTTTTTTTATGTCCTGTCCAGCTTCTCAGGCAAATCATATAGTTGATGTAGATGCCCATGTCGGCTGTTCAGATTTACTTTACAAAAGAGAAGTGTAGGATACTTCTCTTGTTGCCTTATTTGTATTTGACTTTATTAAATGTATTTATATTATCATTTAGTGCAGCCGGGCCGGAGCAGGAGGGGATAGAAAGAGAAAAAAAAAGAAGACAGAGGGGGAAATTGTGGGGACAAGAGGGGGATTAGACAGAGAGACAAAAACAACAACAGCAAACAACAACAACAATAGAGCAACATCAGCAAATATGACATGTACAAATATGATCGTAAAAGTAATAGCAAATAAGCAGTTAGCGAAAAATAAAAAATAATACAGAAAAAACCATGAGCATTATTACACTACAAATGGATCAATACAAATACCAATAGAAATAGCGCTATTGATAATGAACAATACCAATAATTTACCTTTATTATCAACAATACAGTTGTTTAAATGCAACAATACATATACGTAATGATAACTTGAGATACAAAAGAATGCAGAAAAATGGAGGGGGAGAAAGAGAAGCAACCTACATTAACCTTGTAGATTGTTATAGTCACAATAGGTTAAGCTTTGTCAGTGGCCGCGTGGACTGGGGGGATGTCCGGGCCCTCTACTCCTCCTACTTATAGCGCACACAGTCACACATATATAGGACTTTGGGGATTGTCCTGCGGGGAGGCATGGCGGGGGGTTGAGGATGCCTCCAATGGGGCTCCAGTCCTCCTGTCTTGTCCCCTGCTCGTCCATCCCTCAATCTTAGCTGCATATTAGACACTTAGGATTTGGGGGGCTTGGTTTGGTTGGGACCCACCATGACCTTGATGTCCCCCAATTTTAATCGCATTATTAGTTCCCACAAGCATACATATCTCACTCACGCTACAGTACACACATCAATAGGGACTGGAGGTCGGCTGTAACGGCTGACCTCCTAATTTTAACTACACAGTAGACACTCTGGGGGCCTTGTACACATGCATGGGGGGTTTGGGGTTCGGCGCACCCCTCATTGCCTCGTCGGCCGGCGGGGACTGCGGTCTGGTGGCCTGCCAGGCTTTTATTCATTTATTATTGTTATATATTTATTTTTTATTTTTAATGTATTTATTATTTTTATTTTTATTATTTACTTATTTTTATTTTATTTTATTTTTTAAATTTTATTTTTTATTTTATTTTATTTATTTATTTTTTATTTATTTTTTTTTTTTATTTTTTTAAATCTTATTATTTATTTGTGTGTGGCGTCGCGCGGGTCTCACTTCCTGTTGGATGGGGTCCGTGCCCGTGTGGCCCGACCTTGCGCTGTGGGGTCTCTGTTGGTGACTTGGTGTGGTGGCGGCGCAGCCCCCGTGTCTGGTCTGGATGCTGTGTCTCGGTTGTTTGGGCGGTGGTGTGTTTGTGCGGGTTTGGGTTGGGGTGGGGGGCCTTTTGGTTGGGGGGGTTGTTGGTGTCTCTTGTTTGCGTGTTGGCGTTCGGGTCTCCGTGGCCCTGGTGGCGTGTGGTTGCTGGTCGCAGTTTTTTTTTGATCGCTTTGATTTGATTGGCTGGTGCTGGCTGTCTGGGGTTATTGCGGCTGCTGTTTCTGCTGCCGTTTGTTTGTGGTGTGGGCGCCCGTGGCTGCTGGGTCTGGTGCAGGGGTGTGGCTGATGTTGTGACTGATGGCAGCGCGCGCGCGTGATGGCTGTCGGGGCTGACGAACTATGTATATGTGTGTGTATGTATGTATGTTTATATATGTGTATGTGTACATATGTGTATGTATATGTATATATGTGTATGTGTGGGTATGTATACGTGTATGTGTGTATGTGTATGTATATATGCATGTATGTATGTATATATCTGGGGGTACGCTCTGGGCCTGCCTGTCAGACGGGGGTCGACGCCTCAGGCTACTGCATCCGAACTGCGTGTCTGGAGCTCCTGGGTCCCGCTGTCCATCCCTTCCGGGTGCCCGTCTTGGTTGGGGCCTGTTGGGCCTAGTCCCTGCGTCTATTGTGGTAGCTTGGTGCTGCAAGGTATTCCGAGGTGCTGCGAGTCGGCCAGTTGCTGGGGTAGTGACCTTGTTTGTCAGCATGTCTGTGATCTTCTTTTAATTCTTTTTTTTTTTTAATTAATTAATTAATTAATTTATTTATTTATTTTTTAATATATTTTATTAATATTATTTTTTTAATTTTCCCCTCCCTCAGGGGGGGGGCTCGGCGGGGCGGTTGCTGGTTGTTCCATCTCCATCGTTGGGGTCCCTGCGGGTGGGGTGGGTGGTTCCCGTGGCCCTGTGCCTGGGTGGTCCTGCGGCGGCCGGTTTGGGTGGGGTGGCCGGGGGCTGGCCTCGCCGCGCTCTCCGGGGGTGGGGGGTGGGCTCGTGGGGGCCCGGTTGCCGGTGGGGCGGGGGCGGTCTTCCCGTCCGGTTGCGGGGAGTCTCTGGGTCCCTCGGGCGGGGCGTCTCGCCTTTCTGCCCGTGTGGGGTGTGGTCTCTCGCTGGCTTGGGGTCTGGCTGTCCCCTGCTTTTCTCGTGCCCTGTCCTCTGCCGGGTGCGTCTGTCTGCGGCCTGCTGCTGGCCCTTGTGGGCGGTACGGTGGGTCGGGCTCTGGGGTTCCTGTCGCTGGCCGGCTTGGCTGCGTGGAGGCGGTGGTCCCTGGTTCCCTGGGCACCACGCCTCCTGTTTGTGGGTTGGGCTCTCGGGGGTGATGGGGCCGTGCTCTGGCTCCCACGCACTCTGGGAGTCGAATGTATTGTACATGCAAATTCACATATGCTCACATACGTACATAGGTACCTACGCTCCCACATACATACACAAATACAGTACATATTTACCTACCTAATGTTCGTACATCCACACGCACATTCAATATACAAACATACACATACACATACTGTACATATACATTCACTGTACAAACACATATACACATTCTGTACATATACAAGTACATATGCATACTTACACTCATGCACATAATCACGTTGCATCAAACATATATTAACGTTGTTGCCCTAGGGTAAACTGGGTGTAACACATGGCACACTGACAAAGCTTAACCTATTGTGACTATAACAATCTCATGCCATTATCTTGACATAATAATATGCGCTCGGCATTACATTTCTTGAAACCAGCAAACTTATACTAAAAACTAATTTATTGTTCTTAATGGAAAGGCAACCGCTTGTTACTCTCGTGGGGTCTCCTAGCCGCTCAGCCAAATCATATGGTCTAAAAATGCATTTTCCCATCGATAACATGACATCATCGCATCAAGTGCGTGCTCTTTCAGTCAATTAGTGCGCATACCGTATTTTCCGCACTATAAGGCGCACCGGATTATTAGCCGCACCTTCAATGAATGGCATATTTCATAACTTTGTCCACCAATAAGCCGCCCCGGACTATAAGCCGCGCCTACGCTGCGCTAAAGGGAATGTCAAAAAAACAGTCAGATAGGTCAGTCAAACTTTAATAATATATTAAAAACCAGCGTTCTAACAACTCTGTTCACTCCCAAAATGTACGCAAATGTGCAATCACAAACATAGTAAAATTCAAAATAGTGCAGAGCAATAGCAACATAATGTTGCTCGAACGTTAATGTCACAACACACAAAATAAACATAGCGCTCACTTTCTGAAGTTATTCTTCATTCGTAAATCCTTCGTCTTCGGTGTCCGAAGTGAAAAGTTGGGCAAATTTACGATCCACTGGCAGATGTTGGCGTCGTCTGGCGCTGCCTCCTCGTCTTAGTGAAGGTGTGTTCGCCTTCTGTCATCCATTGTTCCCACGCAGTTAGCAGTCTAGCTTCGAATGCCCTGTTGACACCAATATCTAGCGGCTGGAGGTCTTTTGTCAATCCACCCGGAATGACGGCGAGTATTGAATTAAGCGCGTAAGCGTGTCTCTCAATGTGCTGTTATGAGCTAGCAAATATAACAACTACACTACCCAGCATGCAACGATAGTTACGAGCATGCGCGGTAGCCCTGAGAAGCGTTGTTGTATGCTGGGAGTTAGAATGTGGTTATGAGCACGCTGTGAGTAAACGTTGAGAACTCAGTTAACACGCCTCGTCTGCATTATTTATAATTAGACAGACAACACACTTAATAGGAGCCATTTTGGGGTCTTTACATAAACACACAAATGGAAATGAAACGTCACATATCCCAGCATGCACCGCGCGCTTCTTCTACGGGGAAAAAAGATGGCGGCTGTTTACCGTAGTTGCGAGACCTAAACTTTATGAAAATGAATCTTAATATTTATCCATATATAAAGCGCACCGGGTTATAAGGCGCACTGTCAGCTTTTGAGAAAATTTGTGGTTTTTAGGTGCGCCTTATAGTGCGGAAAATACAGTATATACAGCCCGGCCCCCGGCCAAAATGTTTTTAATTGTAATTTTGAGGAATTTATCTGAATGTGCATGAACTATCTGTTCAAAATTGTTTGAAATGTCAAATGTTTAAATATGAACTGTCAGTTTACTGTACTGTGCCAACTGTACTACAATATGAGTACGTATGTTCTATTGTTTCATTGAAAATAAAACAGCAAAGTCCATTTGGCTGTCATCTGTTTTAATTATGAGACACAATTGTGTCAAAGTCATGATTTTTTTTTTCATGCCTGAAATAACAAATTATTACTTTAAAAAAGTAGTTTTATACTTGTGAGTGTTGATGACACAGCTTTGCAACAGTTGATATTCTAGTTTCAAGCATGTTTTACTCAATATAGGTCATCAAATCTCAGCAACAAGCTGTAATATCTTACTGAGATCATTTAGGACCAAAACCCTTAAAACAAGTAAAATACTAACATAAAATTTGCTTAGTGAGAACAATTATCTGATCAGACAGAAAATAAGCAAATATTACCCTTATTTGAGATATTTAATCTTACTTAGATCTCAGTTTTTGCAGTGTGGGCAGTAATTTCACTCCATATTATTCCTGCTATTCAAACTAATTAAACTGAGATCCATGTGTGTACAGTTACAGTACATATTCGTGACTATTAAGAGTGTCCTCCCATTTCCAGTTCTCCAGTGACCCGAGCCCCTTCTTGGCCCCCAGCAGTCTCAGAAAGAGGTTGTAGATCAATAGTCATTTCTTTTACCACCTTTCCCAGAGTGACCTAATATCCCCAGCGATGCCCTCCAGGAAAGTAAGCTTATTGTTGCGTGGACTCCCGCCTCCCTTTTACTCTCGTGTCGGGATTCCGCGGGGAATTTTTACATTCCGGCAATTCGGCCGAGGGGGTTAGTGACTGAAGAAGGGCTAAAATGGAAGTGATGTAAGACGCCATTACCCTTTCAACATTGCTTCACACACACACACACACAAACTGCAGACTACACAGATTCACACACAGATTAGTTGGCTTTTCACAGATACAACATTGCCGAAAAAGCCCATTTATCATAGACTTGTGTACAGTAGCCAGCTTCTGCTTGTCAGCTCCTTGACAAGCTCTGAGGTCAGCAGTAGATGCTGGTCTATTCAGGTTTGTCAAGATAAGCACATTACACTACAAACCACTAAGGTCGGACACGCGTCAATAACATTGAACCGCCGGATTTTAGTGACTCCTCTGGGATTGAGGGAGCCACGAGCACAAAAGTTGAACGTTAATTATCTTAACCAAGAATCCTGAGGGCGGATGTTTCTGTCTGAATGCAGCCATGCAGCACGACTGTCAGAGCGAACACAGAAACAAATAAATGTAAAATCGATGACGAGTCAAAAGCACAGAAGGACAGATTATTGAACGCAGCAAGACTAAAAATAGACGTGTTTTAACTGGTAGTGGTACGACTTCTCATGAGCGGATGGTCAAGTGGGCAGATGTTTCTTATAAAAAGGCGCTACATCAACAAAGTCGTATTATGATTTCACACAAAAATGTTGGTTCGGTACGTACCTCGGTTTAGAGGTCACGGTTCGGTTCATTTTCGGTACAGTAAGAAAACAACAAAATATACATTTTTTGGTTATTTATTTGTGACGGTCCACAACTGTATGTGGCAAAATGCAGCTCCACACTGCTGTCGCTTCAACATATCACTGGCACCAGGTGGATTATGAACATACTTGCCAACCCCACTTTTGACACCCCTGCTATAGATAATAAAAAATTAAATGTGATAAATCTATGGATAAAAAGCAGAGCCTGACGACACATGCGCGTTTATCATAACTCTCTCTCTCTCTCTCTGTCTCTGCCCCTCCCTCACTAATGCTGCTGCGCACAGAATTTGTTTTGTTTTTAACCCCTTCTTAACCCTGAACGTGCATTGAAAATACACGCAACCCTAACTCAAAATGCCGGACATTTGAGGCATTTAAGAAACTCCGCCCTGACAGCTCCGCAAAAGAGGACATGTTTGATTATTCACAACCCTCCCGGATTTTCCGGGAGACTCCCGAAATTCAGCGCCTCTCCCGAAAACCTCCCGGGACAAATTTTCTCCCGAAAATCTCCCGAAATTCAGGCGGAGCTGGAGGCCACGCCCGCTCCAGCTCCATGCGGACCTGAGTCCGCTTTCCCACGATATAAACAGCGTGCCTGCCCAATCACGTTATAACTGTAGAATGATGGAGGGCGAGTTCTTGGTTTCTTATGTGGGTTTATTGTTAGACAGTTTCATTAACGTCCTCCCAGCGCGGTAACAACGCACAAACCGTAAAGCAGTTCGTCTGCCGTAAACAGCAATGTTGTGACACTCTTAAACAGAATAATACTGCCATCTATAACATCAATAACATATACGGCTTTTAGAGAGTGCGGTGCACAACTGCGCACACAACAAGGAGACGAAGCAGAAGAACGAGGAAGATACAGCCATGGCAACGCCGACAACGAGTAAGATGAAGAAATACACTTTGTTGCACCTTTCCTGCCTGAGTCCGGTGATTAGTTGCAAATCTTGCTTTATTGATTGCTTGCACACAGCCAATCCAACACAAAACAAACTAGTCCCGCCCGCACTCACGCTACCGCTCCCTCTCTTCTCTCGCCCACACACCTCACATGCTCACTTATTAAAGGGCCACACACACACATACGCTACTCTCATAACAGCTTGTAAGTTCCAAGCCGCAGCAGCGATTGGACCTGGATAGCCTCCAGGAAGAAGTAGTGGACTACCAAGTGCTTGGCACTGAAGATCTTCCTCAGGAAGCAAAGATTGACCGGTTTTGGGCCATGCTAGGGAGAGATGGAAGATTCCAGACTCTAATGCGTTTGATGAAAGCACTTTTGTGCGTGCCACACATCAATGCATCAACAGAGAGGGTGTTCAGCATGGTTAGAAAAATAGTGACAGAGAATAGAACAAGGATGGACAATTCAACCCTTAACTCAACAATGAGTAGATGAGTGTTATCTGTGTGTATATGTGTAAATAAATGAACACTGAAATTCAAGTATTTATTTTATTTATATATACATATATATATATATATATATATAATAAAATATATATATATAGCTAGAATTCACTGAAAGTCAAGTATTTCTTATATATATATATATGAAATACTTGACTTGGTGAATTCTAGCTGTAAATATACTCCTCCCCTCTTAACCACGCCTCCTACCCCACCCCCGACCACGCCCACCCCCCTCCCCCCACCTCCCGAAATCGGAGGTCTCAAGGTTGGCAAGTATGATTATGAATTTCTTTTATTACAGTGTCCTGCAAAACAGTGCAAATTGTGAGACTGTGAGTCCACTTGGGTCACGGGATTCTCAGTCGGAAGGCTTCACGGTTCTGATGTTTGACATAATAAAACATACTTGCCAACCTTGAGACCTTACAGCTAGGATTCACCAAGTCAAGTATTTCATATATATATAAGAAATACTAAGTCAAGTATTTCATATATATATATATATATATATATATATATATATATATATATATATATATATATATATATAAAAGAAATACTTGAATTTCAGTGTTCATTTATTTACACACATATACACACAGATAACACTCATCTACTCATTGTTGAGTTAAGGGTTGAATTGTCCATCCTTGTTCTATTTGTCACTATTTTTCTAACCATGCTGAACACCCTCTCTGATGATGCATTGCTGTGTGGCACGCAAAAAGTGCTCTCATCAAATGCACTAGATGGCAGTATTGTCCTGTTTAAGAGTGTCACAACATTGCTGTTTACGGCAGACGAACTGCTTTACAGTAGACGAATACGTGACTGCTGTTATTGTGTGTTGTTCCCGCGCTGGGAGGACATTAATGAAACTGTCTAACAATAAACCCACATAAGAAACCAATAACTCGCCCTCGATCATTCTACAGTTTTAACGTCATTAGGCAGGTACGCTATATTGTGTGCCTGAATTTCGGGAGATTTTCGGGAGAAAATTTGTCCCGGGAGGTTTTCGGGAGAGGCGCTGAATTTCGGGAGTCTCCCGGAAAATCCGGGAGGGTTGGCAAGTATGTAATAAAACCAGTTTCATTTTACAAACATGTTACATTTGAGTGTGATCGTATAGTGTTTAAACCAAATCTTCATACTAATTATCATATTCATTTTCTCAGTTGGTTTCACCTGTACTGATATTGGTTTACTTAAATTAACAATAATCCTTTTTTTTATATATGCAAAATACACAGTAATTTGACAGTCACTACATTTTACAGGATGTCCCTGAACGCACCTCGCATCCAAAATGGCTGCTTCAAACCATGCGGTTGATAAACCAGGCTGCGGCCTAGCCAAGCTACCATTAGCATCATAATAATAGGTGAGGACAGCTATATGCACAACAAAATAATCACAGTGGCATGAAATATAATGTTAACTCCAAAGCAGTGCAAATTGTGAGACTGTGAGTCCACTTGGGTCACGGGATTCTCTAAATAACACATCAACAAGCACCAATTAGTTTACACAGTAAAAGTGTGTTATTGTCTTCAAAGTATCACTCTAAGATACAGTTTTGGTCAATACCAATTAGCGAACCTTTTTATGTGTACGTTACAAAGTACTAATCAAAATATAAACAGTCAATATTCACTAATTAGTCATCAATCCCAGACAATGCAAAAAACGTGTCTCACCAGTTGGAAGGCTTCACAGTTCTGAGCACTTCTCGCAGGTAACAGTACATACCACTTCTCGCCAGCAACAGGCGCTGTTGCAACACTTCATTCATAATTTAATCAAGCATAATGAACACACCGTTACATATTTACCAAATTTGCAAAATCTTCCACCAAAAATATTGTTCTTAGTGGAATATTTGATGTGAAGTAATCGGAACCTTGGATAGGTCAATAATTCATAATAACTTTGATTTTGATTCAATATTATGTTTTGAGCAATGATAGTTTGAAAAAAACAAAAAAAAAACAGCTTTGTTTTATTAGTCAACATTGCAACTTTTTCTAAATTACATTTAACCTTTAAGCTTTTTTATTTCACTTTTGTTATGTTTTTGTTTATTTTAATAGTATTTTTAGAATGTGCCGTGGGCCTTTAAAACATTAGCTGTGGGCCGCAAATGGCCTCCGGGGCACACTTTTGACACCCCTGCTATAGATAATAAAAAATTAAATGTGATAAATATATGGATAAAAAGCAGAGCCTGGCGACGCATGCGCGTTTATCATAACTCTCTCTCTCTCTCTCTGTCTCTGCCCCTCCCTCACCAATGCTGCTGCGCACACAATTTGTTTTGTTTTTAACCTCTTCTTAACCCTGAACGTACATTGAAAATACACGCAACCCTAACTCAAAATGCCGGACATTTGAGGCATTTAAGAAACTCCGCCCTGACAGCTCCGCAAAAAAGGACATGTCCGGTGAAAAGAGGACGTATGGTCCGTCTATCGTAGCCCGTTAGCTGCTAGAATGCTTGTGTTGTGCCTCGGTGTGCATTGTTTACACAACGTGCGTTACGCTACTTAATATGTCCGTGTGGAAACTCGTTCGTACACCTCTGAACCTGTTTTTTATGTTGATTTAA
>NC_084560.2:39400420-39470420 GCF_033978685.3 Nerophis lumbriciformis
ATCAGAGATTAGAGATGCCTCGGCAGGCCGATATTGTCGAATTTCTTCCGATTCCCACCCGGACAACATTGTTGGGGGCGTGCCTTAAAGGCACTGCCTTTAGCGTCTTCTACAACCTGTCGTCACGTCTGCTTTTCCTCCATACAAACAGCGTGTCGGCCCAGTCACATAATATATGCGGCTTTTACACACACACACACACAAGTGAATGCAATGCATACTTGATCAACAGCCATACAGGTCACACTGAGGGTGGCCGTATAAACAACTTTAACACTGTTACAAATATGCGCCACACTGTGAACCCACACCAAACAAGAATGACAAACACATTTCGGGAGAACATCCGGACCGTAACACAACAGACCAAATACCAAGAACCCCTTGCAGCACTAACTCTTCCAGGACACTACAATATACACTCCCGCTACCACCAAACACCGCCCCCCCCTCCCATCTCCCGAATTCGGAGGTCTCAAGGTTGGCAAGTATGCTCTAGTATACTCTGGACTGAAGCTGTGTGCCTTCATTGTTTTTGTAGCTGTTGTTTTGAGGCATGTTTAAAAAAAATAAAAAATAATGCACTTTGTGAAAGTCAAAGTATAGTATAGACCACTAAATGGTAACACCCGAATAGGTTTTTCAACTTGTTTAAGTCGGGGTCCACGTTAATCAATTAATTCATGGTAAAGTGAACTGAATTTTTCTTCCCAAATTATGCCGAAAATGTAATTGAAAAAAAGCTGTGTTTTAAAATTCAGGGTGTAGAAAATTCAGTGTAAAAAAAATTGAGTGAGTAAAAAAATAAATGTGAAAAATTGAGTGTATAAATATTGAGTGTATAAAAATTCAGTGTAAAAAAAATTAAGTGTATAAAAATTCAGAGTAAAAAAATTCAGCGCTGAAAAATCCTGTCTAAAAAAATCGGTGTATAAAAATTCAATGCATAAAAAAATCTAAAAAAAAATTCGATGTAAAAAAAATGAAGTGTAAAAAATTTCAGTATATAAAAATTCAGTGCAAAAAAATTCACCGCTGAAAAATTCTGTCTAAAAAAATCAGTGTATAAAAATTCAGTGTATAAAAAAAAATCAGTGTTAAAAAAAATTCAGTGTATAAAAATTCTATGTAAAAAAATTCAGTGTAAAAAATTTCAGTATATAAAAATTCAGTTTAATGCATCCAGCGGGGCACCACAACAAAATTAGGCATAATAATGTGTTAATTCCACCACTGTATATAGCGGTATCGGTTGATATCGGAATCGGTAATTAAAAGTTGGACAATATCGGAATATCGGCTCAGAAAATCTGCAAAGACTCCTCCCACCCCCACCGAGGACTGTTTTCACTGCTGGACTCTAGAAAGAGGTTCCGCAGCCTCCGTAGCAGAACCTCCAGGTTCTGTAACAGCTTCTTCCCTCAAACCGTAAGACTCTTGAACGCATCATAATTAAATGATCCCCTCAACTCCCCCCAAAATGGATTAACTCGCTGGAATAAAAAAGACAATATAACATACATCCATAAAACGTGGACGCATGTGAAAAAGTACAATATATTTATCTGTACAGTAATCTATTTATTTATGTGTATATATTTATTTATTTTATATATATATTTATATATTCACCTTATTGCTTTTTTATCCTGCACTACCATGAGCTTATGTAACGAAATTTTGTTCTTATCTGTGCTGTAAAGTTCAAATTTGAATGACAATAAAAAAATTTAAAAAAAAAAGATGTCTAAGTCTAATATCGGATATTGGCAAAAAAGCCATTATCGGACATCTCTATCAGAGATGCAAGCCGATATCATCTTATACTTGCTTTTTCTGCTGGCATCGGCCTGATATCCAATAACAATATCGGCACAAGGCACCCCTAAAAAAAGTATATAACATTTCTGAGGAATTTTATATTTTATGGTAAACTATAATTTTGGATTAGATTTAGATTTAGATTTATTGGTCCACTTGGGGAAATTCATTTGGAAGCAGGGACAGGAAACAAAGGCTATTTTCCAGTGTTTAAGTATTTTTTTTATTTTTAAGTAATCAGATCGATGTGCAGGACACTTTGCTTGATAAAAAAAAAAAAAGACAATTATTTCTTACCCGCGTTTATACAATTGATTTCCCCGGAGACACATAATTTCATTGGAAAGGCCCAAATAGAGCAATGTTTGATTGAAGGTGCAAAAATGAAAAGAGTAAGCATGTTTATTTCACATAAATTGGCCAGCTGACATCATCACGCCGCTCCCAATGGAGCTGGTCTCCATACCAAGTCCCTGGGAGGCTTTGGAAAAATCCATGCAGACACGAGCCCACTATAACAACAATGGCAGCAAAAAAGACAGAAACAAAAGTGCTGGCCTGTTTGCTAAATGCTTTCCTCTCGCGCCACACAACACCATCCACCCACCGCAATCTGTAGAAAAGCAGCAAGAGAAAGAGCAGCGAGAACCCGAGAAGAATGTCATCGGGTTCAAACGGCCGCTTCAAGGAATCGCACAGCCACGGCGATTAGGAGTCCACCATCATCATCTTCAGGCAGTGCGTCAACCTTACAAATGGCGGCTGACACCAAAAACGTTGCTTATACTTTGCTCTGACAAAATTGCAAGTGTGAATGAAAACAGTACAGCACTGGACTGCTAGTGTGCACACATACACCCTGACCATCAACACAGACAATGTGCATGTGATGTTGCATTTATATGGAGGTTAATATGTGGCTTTATACGAAAGCTTTTTTTTTACACTGAATTTTTTGCATTTTTAATTTTGTGAACTGAATTTTTCTTATCAAATTATGCTAAAAATATAATTGAAAAAAAAAAATCTGTGTTTTTAAATTCAGGGTAAAAATATTCAGTGTAAAAAATTCAGTGTATAAAAAAAATCAGTGAAAAAAATTTCAGTTTATAAAAATCAGAGTATAAAAAATTCTGTGTATAAAAATTCTGTGTAAAAAAATGCAGTTTATAAAAATTCAGTGTATAATAAAATTCAGTGTATTAAAATTGTATGTAAAAAAATTAAATGTAGAAAATGTCGGTATATGAAAATTCAGTGCAAAAAAAGAATCACAGCTGAAAAATTTGCTGCTTAGAAAAACACCGGTAAAATTAAGACTGACGCAATGGATCCTGTCTCAGAACCAGCCAATGTAGCGTCAAGTTTGTGAAGTGAATTATATTTATATAGCACTTTTCTCAAGTGTCTTGCCCAAGGACACAACGGCAGTGACTAGGATGGCGGAAGCGGGGATCGAACCTGCAACCCTAAAGTTGCTGGCATGGCCGCTCTACCAACCGAGTTATACCGCTCCCGAATTTTCTCCCGATTTCAACATTATTGGGGGCGTGCCTTAAAGGCACTGCCTTTAGCGTCTTCTACAACCTGTCGTCACGTCTGCTTTTCCTCCATACAAACAGCGTGCCGGCCGAGTCACATAATATATGCGGCTTTTACACACACACAAGTGAATGCAATGCATACTTGATCAACAGCCATACAAGTCACACTGAGGGTTTGAAGTCACGTGACACGGGTCTTGCAAAACAGCATATAAAAAGGCAGTTATGCAGAACATTTTATAGAAAAAAAAAATCTGTGGTTTAAAATTCAGTGAATAAAAAATGTTTAAAAAAATTCAGTGTATAAATATTGAGTGTATAAAAACACAGTGTATAAAAATTCAGACTGAAAAAATTCAGCGCTGAAAAATTCAGTGTAAATAATTCAGTGTATAAAAATTCAGTGTTAAAAAAATTCTGTGTGTAAAAATTCTGTGTAAAAAATTTCAGTACATCAAATTGTGTAAGTAATATCAACAAAGATGGTCAGCCATCCGTAAACTTAAAGGACTATACGTTTCACCTCACCACCAATACATCATCCCACTACCATCAGGGCGCAGGTACAGAACCATCAAATTCGGGAGGGCCCGCCTCAGGAAAAGCCTTATCCCTGCAGCTATAGCCGCCCTTAACAGCAGGCCCGGCCGACCTGTCTGACAAGCCTGTAAATGTGTGTTGGTCATGTATGATGTCTTTTTGTTATTTTTCTTTCGTGATGTGTAATGTCTATTGTTTAAATGGATGGCAGTGAAAATGAATTTCCCCCAACGAGGACCAATAAAATCTAAATCTAAATCTAAAATTCAGTGCAAAAAAATTCAGCGCTGAAAAATTCAGTGTAAAAAAATTAGTGTATAAAAATTCAGTGTATTGGGTTTTAATTTTGTGAACTGAATTTTTCTTCTCAAATTATGCAGAACAATTTATAGAAAAAAAATCTGTGTTTTATAATTCAGGGTATAGAAAATTCAGTGAATAAATATTGAGTGTATAAAAACACAGTGTAAATAAATTCAGTGTATAAACATTCAGAGTAAAAAATTTCAGCGCTGAAAAATTTAGTGTGAAAAAATCAGTGTATAAAAAAATCAGTGTATACAAATTCAGTGTATGAAAAAATCTATGTAAAAAAATTCAGTGTAAAAAATGTCGGTATAAAAAAAATTCAGTGCAAAAAAATTCACTGCTGAAAAATGTAGTGTTGAAAAATTTGCTGATTAGAAAAACACCGGTAAAATTAAGACTGACGCAATCGATCCTGTCTCAGAACCAGCCAATAAAGTGTCAAGTTTTAAGTCACGTGACGCATGTCTTGCAAAACAGCATAAAAAGGCTACCTGAACATAATACAACATACACTGAATTTATTGAATTGTTTTTTTTTGCTTTTAATTTTGTGAACTGAATGTTTCTTCTCAAATTATGCAGAAAATGTAATTGGAAAAAAAAATCTGTGTTTTAAAATTCAGGGTATAGAAAATTCAGTGTAAAAAAAATTGAGTGAATAAAAAATGTTATGTAAAAAATTGAGTCTATAAATATTGAGTGTATAAAAAGTCAGTGTAAAAAAAATTAAGTGTATAAAAAATAGGAGTAAAAAAATTCAGCGCTGAAAAATCCTGTCTAAAAAAATCAGTGTATAAAAATTCAGTGTATAAAAAAAATCTAAAAAAAAATTTGATGTAAAAAAATTAAGTGTAAAAAATTTCAGTATATAAAAATTCAGTGCAAAAAAATTCACCGCTGAAAAATTTACCGTCGAAAAATTCGCTGCTGAGAAAAACACCGGTAAACTTAAAACTGATGCAATCGATCCTGTCTTACAACCAGCCAATAAGGTGTTAAGTTTGACGTCACGTGACATGGGTCTTGCAAAACAGCATAAAAAAGGCAGTAACTGGGCTACCTGGGCATAATACAACATAATAAACATTTCAACGAATACTTTCAAACTATAGAAACGACTCCAATGGTTAGAATCTGCACTTTAGAGTGACATAAGGTTTACTACAAGGAACCAATGGAAGCTCTGTTTTATACAGACTGGGCACGGAAGTGAGTCTTGCTTTTTTAAAACACTTAACTTTTTTTCTCTCAATTAAATTGTCAACATAATTTGATGTAAAAAAAAAGTCAGTTCACAAAATACAAAAGCAAAAAATTCAGTTGCATAAATTCCAGTGACGTGCAGTCAGGGAAAGAAAAAAAATGTAAAAAGAAAAAATATATATTAAATTGTTATATGCATCCAGTGATTATACGATAAAGTTATTTTCCATTTAACTTCACCAGTTTTAGATTATTTTTATTCAAAATCGCTGAATTTTCACATTTGCCGTTCAAATACTGAGAAGAGACTTGCGGTGAGTCAGCAGCCAGTTGAGCCTCACCATGGATTGCGCAATGACTCGGCTAACTGCTGGCCTGCTGTGCAGTGAGACCGTATTGCTATATGAACTATATTATACATTTCCATAGTTTAGTTAGCTGAGGTATATAATGTGCAGTGTATTTTGTCAACAACTGTATGTGTGTAACGTATTTCTTGTGCTGAGCAATCATAAAACGGCTGCGAAGACGCACTGGGTGAGGCTCGCACTAATCCCGCCTCATGGTGGTAGAGGGCGCTAGTGATCCCAGGGATCATTCTCGCGACTACTCGGCTGCAGAATAAGTGACAACAAGCTAAAGTTAGCAGCGATCGTTTATTTTTTCCTCTCGCCTGGACTTTTAACATGGAGGATTACATATCTAAAATAAAAGTTTTCTAAACTGGACTTTCAATCGAAGCAGGAGGTAATAATTAAAGGAAGATCTTGTTGCGTTTTGGACCAGTTGTTCCTCCCAGGGAATTCAAGTCACAAGTCGCTCCCAAGCTCTTTACAACACTCAAAGCTGAGTAGAAAAACCACCAGAGACAGAATAGGTATTTTGTAATATATTTGCAAAGCTTTGCATATACATTGAGACCAGTCCAGCATAGAACATTCAATCGCGCCGCCAAGATGGTCTGCCACCCCCCGAAAAACCCTCTCCCCTCTTAAGTCTCTCTCTCTCCCACCCTCGCAGACATGTCCCTCCAGCCAAAACACATGCCCATTGTCCTCCACACCTGGGAATAAGAAAAGATAAGAGAAAGGAGTATCTCTCTTTCTTACATCAGAAGATTCAAGGTTAAGCACACAGTTTTTGCAGACAACCAAAAGACCACAATTGGAAGAAAAACACTAGCTGTTTTGTAATATGATTATGAAATAAAAGAAGTAACACTTAAATTCGGATATATGTAAATATCTGCCTCCGACAATCTCCATCGAGACAGAGAGACTTTTAAAACTGAAGAAAGATAAGGATGACTTCTATAGACAATTTATCGATGCTTTTGTTCAGAAGGAGCGGCGCATGGACTTCATTTATAAGTAAAGGTAAGACCTTTTTTTAAAAATTAAATGTGCTTTTTGTGTGCTACAGTTTGTATGTGTAAAGTTAAAGTTAAGTTAAAGTACCAATGATTGTCACACACACTCTAGGTGTGGTGAAATTTGTCCTCTGCATTTGACCCATCCCCTTGATCACCCCCTGGGAGATGAGGGGAGCAGTGGGCAGCAGCAGCGCCGCGCCCGGGAATCATTTTTTGTGATTTAACCCCCAATTCCAACCCTTGATGCTGAGTGCCAAGCAGGGAAGAATGCTGGTACGAGCTTTTAAACATAACCCGTTAACTGCTGCCAATCAAATGGTGAATAAGATACTCTTTAGGGTTCATATGTTTGTAAATCTGACTGTGATGAAGTCAGTGCCTCACCAGCCATCAACCTCAAAGCTTTCGTAATGAAGACACAAATTGACGTCCATCCTTTATCAGCATGGTTTCACTCACTCACATCTCTGCCTTTTTTGGAGGTGTGTGTTTTGCAGCACCCAAAAAAAAAACCAACAACAAAACTAATCAGTTTCCTTCCAGAAACGTATTGACAAGCCGGAAGAGACGGCCACACGTTGCCATGGCGCCCGCTGCCAGTACTACAGCGGCAGATTGAGCTTTAATTTAAACCAAAGAAGAACAAAGGCAGACAGAACGAGGGATGATGTAAGAATGTTGAGAAATGTTAAGTATGATGTGTCTAATGTCGCTCGGAGCAACAAGAGGAGATGGTTGGGGGTGGAGGAACTTTGATGATGATCCAAAGTGAAGAGGGGTCTATATGTGTGTGTATTGTACGATGCTAATAACATCCTCACCACCCAGCAAACATAAGGCTTTTAGTCAGAGCCCCACGTGCCACTGGAGCATCATGGGATTTTGGTTGCCCTCCCACCTGCCGCTGCACCCACACATGTCAACATCCCCCTTGCTGTCTTGGAAAATGCAAGGTACTGAACATTACACAGACGAAAGTATGGCGAAACGCCTCTTCATCGGTTCATTATTCAGTCTCGGGTTGGACTGGACCGCTCAGTTCAGAAATTCTTCGCTGTCTGGATTACTTAATCATGCTTCAGCTTGTTGGTACAGGAAGCCAGCATGTCAGTCATCCAACCATTCAAGTATGGAGTGACATTGCTGAAGAGGTAGAATGTTCATCCATCCATCCACTATCTACCGCTTACCCCAGATCTGGGCAAGTTAAGGCCCGGGGGCCCACCAATCAATCTGGCCCACCGGAGATTCCCAAATAATTTGTTTAGATCTTTAAGATGGAAAGTGTAGCTGCCATTATGATGTGCAGTGATGTTTTCTAATGACCGTAAGTCTTGAACTATACAAAGTATTTCAATGCTTGGAATCTGCGCTTTTGCATGATATACTAGTTAAGTCATACTTGCCAACCTTGAGACCTCCGATTTCGGGAGATGGGGTGGGGGGAGGGGCGGGGGCGTGGTTAAGAGGGGAGGAGTATATTTACAGCTAGAATTCACCAAGTCAAGTATTTCATATATATATATATACATATATATAAGAAATACTTGACTTTCAGTGGATTCTAGCTATATATATATATATATATATATATATATATATATATATATATATATATATATATATATATATATATATATATATATATATATATATATAGATAAATAAAATAAATACTTGAATTTAAGTGTTCATTTATTTACACATATACACACACATAACACTCATCTACTCATTGTTGAGTTAAGGGTTGAATTGTCCATCCTTGTTCTATTCTCTGTCACTATTTTTCTAACCATGCTGAACACCCTCTCTGATGATGCATTCTGCTTCATCTCCTTGTTGTGTGCGCAGTTGTGCACTGCACTTTCTAAAAGCCCTAGATGTTATTGTCACATATGCATGTCCAGTAGATGGCAGTATTGTCCTGTTTAAGAGTGTCACAACATTGCTGTTTACGGCAGACGAACTGCTTTACGGTAGACGAAAACGTGACTGCTGTTGTTGTGTGTGGGAGGACGTTAATGAAACTGCCTTACAATAAACCCACATAGGAAACCAAGAACTCGCCCTCCATCATTCTACAGTTATAACGTGATTGGGCAGGCACGCTGTTTATATTGTGAGAAAGCGGACGTGAAAACAGGCTGTCGACACGTCACTCAGGTCCGCCTGAATTTCGGGAGAAAATTTGTCCCGGGAGGTTTTCGGGAGATGCGCTGAATTTCGTGAGTCTCCCGGAGGGTTGGCAAGTATGAGTTAAGTTAAAGTTAAGTTAATGTTATGATTTGCAGAAGGAGATGACGGCTCAGACACCAGGGGATGATGTAGCCCTATAGATTTATTATATATATTCACCATATATATATATACATAATAATCAAACAATATAATATAAACTAAGGTGTATGTGGTGTGTTGCTATGTGTGTGATTACCAAATGTTGTTGAGAGCGAAGGAACACGGAAGTCAGTAGGGCAGGCAGATGATCCAGGGCAGGAGAGAAGAGACAAGATCCGTTTCCAAGCGGAAGGTCGAGAATCCAAAAGGGGACAAAAAAGGTGACGAGACGCACAGCTCGCCAACACAGGAACAAGGGCAGACGTGTACGCCAACAGAAGACTATATTCCGGCCCGGCATGGCAGCTTGTGCAGGCTTAAGAAGGCAGCTCGATCATTAGAGGCAGGCGCGCTGATTGCCGGTGAATGATTGCAGCTGCCGGCTGCTGCAGGGCGGAGACGCGCACGGCGCGTCCCTGGATGTGCGCGGCCGTGGGCGTGTCCCGAGGTGCGACAAGAAGAGCGCAATGATGAGGGCGCATTGGAATGCGCCCTGGCCGTGACAGTTAAAGTTCCAACGATAGTCACACACACACTAGGTGTGGTGAAATTACCCTCTGCATTTGACCCATCCCCATGTTCACTCCCTGGAAGGTGAGGGGAGCAGTGAGCAGCAGCAGTGGCCGCGCTCGGGAATCATTTGTTGAGTTAACCCCCCCCAATTTCAACCCTTGATGCTGAGTGCCAAGCAGGGAGGTAATGGGTCCCATGTTTATAGTAGACTATAAAAATGGGACCCATTGCCTCCCTTTACTATGGTAATCTAATTAGTTACTGTTAGAATAATTGTTTGTAAGTTATCACAAAAAAACTTTGTGTTGATATGAGTTCCAGGCTAAAGGACAGGGGCTGTCTTTGAGGCCTACCAAGAGTAAGGCTCGTAAAACTCCACATGAAGGGTTTTCTGTTTTCTCTCATGTATGGTAATCAACAGAAAGATATTGTTCTAACCCAAGGACTTCAAAGCGGACAGATGGCAGGATCTGCCCAATTTCCAGACTAACTCTTTTTGAACTATTTTATGGAAGTCTTTTTCAACTATTTTACGAACTCTTTTTGATCTGACCTTTCCTGTTAATTGTTTACGACCTTTTCTGTGAACTTTTTGCGACTTTTGTCCTTTGGAAACAGCCGTGGCCAGGTGGTCGGGGAGGGTCCAAAATAAAAGAAGGAGGCATGCAATCTTTTGGCAGAGCGTGCTGGAGATTGTAGAAGGATACAATGTCCGGGCGATTCTCCTCAATATGTTGAGTCCAAATTGAATTCTGTCTCTGTTTAATTCTTTGCCTCTTGTCTTGTTTAATAGATGTCATCAGTGTTTGAACGTGACAGTTACTATGGTAATCTAATTAGTTCCTATGGTAATCTAAGTCACAGCAGCTCAGACGAGGCACCAAGTAGTGTGGGTGGGGAGCGTTTCCACAGAGCGTTTCCAGAGCGGCCAGCCTGAAATGCGGGTGTCAGGGACAGAGGCGGAAGGAGATTTTTACAACAAAGTTCTAAAGCAGGGGTGTCAAACCTACGGCCCGCTAACAGGTTTTATCCGGCCCGCGTGATGAGTTTGCCAAGTATTAAAATGAACTGCATTTTTTTTTTTGGAATGAAAGAAACTGCTGTTCTAAATGTGTCCACTGGATGTCACAATAGCAATTCTGTTAGGCAAGCAAACGGTTTATACCGGGGCCAAACAAGTGGTACACAGTAAAGGGGGACTGTGGCTCCTCCTCCTCGACCCACATGAAACTTAAAACCTGCCGTTTTATGTCTTCTGCTTTGAACACATGGTCATTTGGCACCTTCACTCCCCAATAATGTCTCTGTCAAAGTTCAAACACAAGACAACTTAAGCCTTTTTAATAGTTTTTACCTCCGTTTCTTACGGTTTGTTGAGTTAGCGCTGGATTGATACGTGGACATGACAAATGAGGTATTTGATACTCAGAAGAGTTTACATGTTGTGTTTCTTGTTCAATCCCAGAAAGACTGTGAATTTTAAAGTTTAATCCTGGCTTTGTAGATACACTGAGACCAAGTCTAAGCTCATTGTGTTTCTGAAGCTGCACCAATTTCCTTAGAATTTTCAACAAATTTGAAGTGTTTTGTCCAGAGGATTATTTGTGATTTGTACGTTTTCAGAATGTGCTTGTTCTATTTTTGGCCAAAGTAAAACAAAGAAAACAACCTTGGAGTTGTCTTTGTTTTTAAGTTATCATGCCACAATTTTTTGCTATTTTTGTATGTTTACACCTAAAAATCAAGGTTTGTGATACTCTGTTTCAGGTCAGCGTCCGCTCTTCAACATTCAAGTACTGCCAACATTCAAACGATTCCAACAGTCATTCTACATCCAATCAGCATTTCAGTTCAGCTTCAGCATCGGGGCATTCACACGCAGTTCCTACCGGAATTTGCAAATTCTGGTTATGTAAGAGTTTTTAAGAAAAAGATCAGTCTGATTAGCTGAAGAGGTCACAATCTAAATGCCTCCTTGTCATTCATTGGACGTCCTGACCTTTAACGGACAGACTGGCATTATAAGTAAATGTTCTGGCCCCTAAAACACCTGTCAGGATCAGCCAAGAAAAATATGTTTTTTACCACTGCTGGCCCAACTTCTTTTTAAACAAAATTAGCCGTAAACCGGTCTCGCCAAAAGCAAAATCAGCGGTGAACAGGGAGAGGCAATACATTTTGAAATATTGCACTACAGGTGTGCCCTCATCAATTTTACTCCGTCTAGTCCTTTCCGCTTCTCTCTTGGCGCTTGTTGCCTGAAGCCTTGTTGCTCTTGCGGCCTCATTAAGACGCTAACTATCAACAAGTCGCATTTCGTTTCTTTGACCCGGACATTCCTGGAGGAATTCACGCCAAACAGAATCTTAAGGCCGATGAATAATAGCATGAAGCCCTGGAACTAGGGGTGTAACGGTACGTGTAATTGTATTGAACCGTTTCGGTACGGGGGTTTCGGTTCGGTTCGGAGGTGTACCGAACGAGTTTCCACACGAACATATTAAGTAGCCGCCTCCGCTTCCTTCTGCCTCTGTTTCTGTCAGTCCTCTACACAGCACCCAGCATTGTCCCACCCACACAACCATCTGATTGGTTACAAACAGAGCGGTAACAGCCAATCAGCAGTGCGTATTCAGAGCGCATGTAGTCAGTGCTTAGCGTTTAGCAGGTAATCATCAGGCACCGGACTTTCCCCAAATTATAATAAACACCTCCCAGTCAACTACTAGTAACATCACTATGAGCCCGTTGACCTTCTAGAAATATAAAAGGCAGTTCAGCTCGCTCGCAGTCCTGGCTTGAGGTGAAGGCTAATTCCCTTTTAGTGTAACGTTAGCTCATTTTGCGGTGTGTGTGTGTTACGGACAGCAAAGCCCTGTCTGTCTGTTATTTCCCTTTACCTTTTTCTGTGTTGATTGAGCTGTGTTGAAGCAGCAAAAAAGGACATTATGTTAAATGAAGAGTTTCTGTCTCTGATAGTTGATATAATAATGTAAGTGCATCATTAAGCTTACATGAACTTTGTGGTTTCAGGGATGAATAGTGTCTCCTATTGCTATTGTATTATTTTTTCAGCTATAGTTACATTAATCATTAGTAATGCAGCAGCCTAGTTTTGAATGGCAGGGTCCCTGCTATCACATGTTGATAAAAATATAACAAATTAACTGCAGGCTTCCCAAATGCTGTAATAAATTAAGCATGATGAGTTGACTTGAAACTGTTTAATGTTGCACTTTTTCTATGTAGAAGAAAAGTTTTGTCATTTTATTTAATCTGAGCAACAACTTGAGGCAGTTTAATGTTGATTAACGTGGGCAGAATTATTATAGTGTTCCCAATGTTAAAAGGACAAAGCCATTGTTTACAAATTTGGTAAATAAATAACCCAAAAATGTATATTTTGTTGTTTTCTTACTGTACCGAAAATGAACCGAACCGTGACCTCTAAACCGAACCAAAAATGTTGTGTACCGTTACACCCCTAGTTTACTGGGATTCCCATCAAGACACACTTTGGTTCACCCAAAAACTTTCTTAACTACATTTTCTTACATGAAGGCAGTCCCAGTCCTGCTAACAAACACACAGCATGAGTCCTTTGATGGCTCTGCGCCGGACCCCGAGCTGACAGCTCGGGCTTTTGGCTTATTGCCTCGTGCTCTGGACTCTCAATCTGCTGACCCGGGTTTGATCTCCCAGCAGTGAGAAGAGGACAGATCCAGGCGGGTTACACCTCCTTAGATGAAGTTTCACGACAAGTCATGCATGTTGGCAAGATCAGCTCGTAAGTTTTCCAGAAAACCCATGTTCAAATTCCAAATTGTTCGACTTCGAGAGGCATCAATATGCTGGGGAAATAAAATACCCAACTTCTAGATCTGGCGGTGCATTGACAAGTACACCCCTTCCTTTTTAGCAACCATTTTCATTACAGAACAGACTTGGATATCGCTCTATTGCCAAAAGTATTTGGCCACCTGCCTTGACTCACATATGAACTTGAAGTGCCATCCCATTCCTAACCCATAGGGTTCAATATGATGTCGGTCCACCTTTTGCAGCTATTACAGCTTCAACTCTTCTGGGAAGGCTGTCCACAAGGTTGCGGAGTGTGTTTATAGGAATTTTCCACCATTCCTCCAAAAGCGCATTGGTGAGGTCACACACTGATGTTCTAATTCATCCCAAAGGTGTTCTATCGGGTTCAGGTCAGGACTCTGTGCAGGCCAGTCAAGTTCATCCACACCAGACTCTGTCATCCATGAATTTATGGAGCTTGCTTTGTCCAAACTGTTCCCACAAGGTTGGGAGCATGGAATTGTCCAAAATGTTTTGGTATCCTGGAGCATTCAAAGTTCATTTCACTGGAACTAAGGGGCCAAGCCCAACTCCTGAAAAACAACCCCACACCATAATTCCTCCTCCACCAAATTTCAAACTCCGCACAATGCAGTCCGAAATGTACCGTTCTACTGGCAACCTCCAAACCCAGACTCGTCCATCAGATTGCCAGATGGAAAAGCGTGATTCATCGCTCCAGAGAACGTGTCTCCACTGCTCTAGAGTCTTTACACCACTGCATTCGACGCTTTGCATTGGACTTGGTGATGTATGGCTTAGATGCAGCTGCTCGGCCATGGAAACCCATTCCATGAAGCTCTCTGCGTACTGTACGTGGGCTAATTGGAAGGTCACAAACTGACTGTGCAGAAAGTCTTTGCACTATGCGCTTCAGTAAGAGTAAGATTACGAATTGAGTGTTAATATTTGAGTAGGACCCGGGCCCATCTGTAGTGGAAAAGTTGGGCAGTGTAGTCGGACTCTAGAGCAGTGGAGTGATGAATCACACTTTTCCATCTGGCAATCTGATGGACGAGTCTGGGTTTGGAGGTTGCCAGGAGAACGCTACATTTCGGACTGCATTGTGCCGAGTGTGAAATTTGGTGGAGGAGGAAATATGGTGTGGGGTTGTTTTTCTGGAGTTGGGCTTGGCTCCTTAGTTCCAGTGAAAGGAACTTTGAATGCTCCAGGATACCAAAACATTTTGGACAATTCCATGCTCCCAACCTTGTGGGAACAGATTGGAGCCGGCCCCTTCCTCTTCCAACATGACTGTGCACAAAGCAAGCTCTATAAAGACATGGATGACAGAGTCTGGTGTGGATGAACTTGACTGGCCTGCACAGAGTCCTGACCTGAACCCGATAGAACACCTTTGGGATTAATTAAAACGAGGTGAAAAAGGTTAAAAACCCGTGCCTTAGAGTAGGGCTGGTGTTATACAGTAAGAAGGCAAACTCATATAGCCTCATTCGTCACCGTTTCCCTGACACGTAAAACGTGACGAATCGGGGGGGTTGCACTATCCACTTAATCCTCCGGAAGGCAGGAGAGTGTTGACTATATTAAAATGTGTTTTGTGGCAATTACAACTTTGACCACAGTCTCACTGTCATGATCTGTGGTCTGGATTATGTTTTTGTTATTTTTTGGACTCTCTTAGTTACCGTTTGCGCTCCCTTGTTTGTTTTAGTTTCCATGACGACTTATGATTTTCACCTGTCTCTTGCGTTCGGGTCACACCTGTCTCTAATCAAGAGAGACTATAATTTAAGCCTGTCGTTGCCAGTTAGTCGGTCTGGCGACATTGTTCTTTTCATGCCATAGTTTATGCTTGTATTCATGCGATTGTTTGCTTCATGCCATACCAAGTAAGTTTTGTTTATTCATGCCACCGTTAGCGAGTTTTTGTTTCCCCCTGTCCATAGTTTACGCCAAGTGTTAGTTTTTGTTCCCTGCGTTAAGTTGTGCCGTCGCCTTGTGCACCTTTTTGTTTTCATATATTTAAGAGTCAAGAGTAAATATGTTCCTATCTGCTACCTTTGTCCGGAAAAGTCCGTTTGCATCCCGGGAGAACAATCCTCGCAGTAAGTTGCGAAAATCCCCACGTCGTGACACTCACTTGCTATGTAGAGTGGCGCTTTCCAGCATTTTCAGCAGACTTCATTGCAAAAGGATTAACCTCCCAACCTCTTTCACCTCACGGGAGATCCACCCAGGAACGGGGCCATATAAAATCACTTCCCTACTGTATGACCGCGATAAATTTCAGGCCGTTTACGGTAATCGTCAGTTGGCATATTAACTCCATTAAACATGGAGGAAATTGCAACAACCAATCAGACGACCTGTTACTGCTCCACTTCGGGGTTGTACTGTAGGTTGCTGCAGAAGTAAACAGAATGATAAAATCCTCTGAAGATGCACTGCAAAAAGTCAGTGTTCGAAAAACAAGAAAAAACAAAACAAAAATGAGGGGTATTTTATTTGAACTAAGCAAAATTATCTGCCAATAAAACAAGAAAATTTGGCTTGTCAAGACTTTCCAAAACAAGTAAAATTAGCTAACCTCAATGAACCCAAAAATACCTTAAAATAAGTATATTCTCACTAATAACAACTGTACTACTATATGAGTACGTATTGTTTCATTGAAAATAAAACAGCAAAGTCCATTTGGCTGCCATCTGTATTAATTATGAGGCACAATTGTGTCAAAGTCATGATTTTCTTTCTTTTACATGCTTGAAATAAGAAATGATTACTTTAAAAAAGTAGTTTTATACTTGTGAGTGTTGATGACACAGCTTTGCAACAGTTGATATTCTAGTTTCAAGCATGTTTTACTCAATATAGGTCATCAAATCTCAGCAACAAGATGTAATATCTTACTGAGATCATTTAGGACCAAAACACTTAAAACAAGTAAAACACTAAAATAAAATCTGCTTAGTGAGAATAATTATCTTATCAGACAGAAAATAAGCAAATATCACCCTTATTTGAGATATTTCATCTTACTTAGATTTCAGTTTTTGCAGTGTGAGGCTGTTGTTGAGAAAAAAGCTAACTCAATGTCGGTTGTAAAAGCTGATGTTCAAAGTATGTTTAACTGTATCACGATGTACGTTTTTTATATTGATCGATATCGATAATTATTGATACTTTTTATGACTTATTTAATTTAAGCCTGCCAATGAATACAGTCAAACAACTTCCAACTAGAGATGTCCGATAATAGCTTTTTTGCCGATATTCGATATTCCGATATTGTCCAACTCTTAATTACCGATACCGATATCAACTGATACCGATATATACAGTGGTGGAATTAACACATTATTATGCTTAATTTTGTTGTGATGCCCCGCTGGATGCATTAAACAATGTAACAAGGTTTTCCAAAATAAATCAACTCAAGTTATGGAAAAAAATGCCAACATGGCACTGCCATATTTATTATTGAAGTCACAAAGTGCATTATTTTTTTTAACATGCCTCAAAACAGCAGCTTGGAATTTGGGACATGCTTTCCCTGAGAGAGCATGAGGAGGTTGAAGTGGGCGGGGTTAGGGGGGGCGGGGTTGAGGTGAAGGTTGGGGGGGGGGGGGGGGGGGGTTGGGGGTAACGGGGGTGTATATTGTTGCGTCCCGGAAGAGTTAGTGCTGCAAGGGGTTCTGGGTATTTGTTCTGTTGTGTTTATGTTGTGTTACGGTGCGGATGTTCTCCCGAAATGTGTTTGTCATTCTTGTTTGGTGTGGGTTCACAGTGTGGCGCATATTTGTAACAGTGTTAAAGTTGTTTATACGGCCACTCTCAGTGTGACCTATATGGTTGTTGACCAAGTATGCTTGCATTCACTTGTGTGTGTGAAAAGCCGTAGATATTATGTGACTGGGCCGGCACGCAAAGGCAGTGCCTTTAAGGTTTATTGGCGCTCTGTACTTCTCCCTACGTCCGTGTACACAGCGGCGTTTTAAAAAGTCACAAATTTTACTTTTTGAAACTGATACCGATCATTTCCGATATTACATTTTAAAGCATTTATCGGTCGATAATATCGGACATCTCTAGTTTTATGCAATTTTAGTTTTGACAGTACCACATAAGATATGTTTTAAGTGTTGATGCGTTTTAATAGATTTTTAAATGCGCCAGAAAATAACGCGTTTTGTACACTGTTGATGTGATTTAATGTGCAGTAGTGCGTAAATGTGTTCCTGTATAGTATTTATCCAGCAATGGTCATGTGGTGACATAAATGATGGTATTTTGAGAGGTAATTATTGAAGTCGAACATCACTGAAGGCCTAGATGGGAAACGCACGGCCCGCCACTGCTTTTGAGTCCAAATTTTCAAATATTTTTCTGTGTTCATCTTATTGAATGTGCTTTGTTATTTACTTATTAAGAAAAAAGAATCTCTAGCTTCTTTAGTTTTTAGTAAAGCTGCTTTAAAACTGGCAGGTTAAAAACAAAATAAAAAATTGTAAATGAAATACCCCCCCTTGCATTAACACCAAAAACTACCCAAGTGTATAAAGTTCCTCAGAAACAATCACTTATTAATTGCACACAGTTGAGGCATTCCTAAAACTTTGTGTTTGAAATCGTTTCCGCCATTACAGTATGCGAGAGACGACGTTTTTATTTCTGATTTATTGTGTGTTTCTATTACAACATAGAGAAAGAAGAACACTACTCTACGAGCTCTTTGTTTGAGGATAAACGTGATATAGAGGAGGCAGTAAACAAGTGGAACGAAGGTACAACACATCAAATATTCACTATTTACTTTGTTACATGTTGTAAAAGTAGTCAGGGACACGCCATTTGTGGTATTAGTCTCATCCCGAGTACTATTAGACTAATGTTAAATCTGTTGCAACCGTGAAATCCAACTGTCATTACTTCACTTTAGATCAGGGGTCTCAAACACGCGGCCCGCGAGACGTTATTTTGCGGCCCCCACCTTAATATGAAAGTCTAATGTTAGTGCGGCCCGCGAGTTTTAGTGATGAGCAAAGACAATTCCAGGAAAAGTGGGAGATGCAATATTTCTTTGTTGAGCACAGGGGCACCCCGATGTGTCTTATTTGCAGAGAAAGTTGCGGTGCACAAGGAATACAATTTGAAACGTCATTATACAACTAGACATGCTGAGGAGTATGCAAAATACCAGGGAGATGAGAGAGTGAACCGGGTTGCAGATTTTAAAACCAGTTTACTGAGGCAACAAGATTTCTTCAAGAAAGCAACCGAAAAGAGCGATGCAGCAATCAAAGCTAGCTACATGGTGAGTGAGATGGCTGCTAGGGCGGGAAAGCCATTCAAAGAAGGTGAATTCATTAAAAAGTGCATGCTAGATTTTTTTTTAAGAAATCTTTTCTTGCGGCCCAGCCTCACCCAGTTTCTGCATCCAGTGGCCCCAAGGTAAATTGAGTTTGAGACCCCTGCTTTAGATGATCGGATCTCTTTACAAACTTATTAGGCTCTAAAGTCGGGGTCTGATTATGCCTAGATGTTAATATCGACACCAACATCGCCCCCTTGTGGTGAAAGATTTTAACTTCCTTCCATATGCTCCGATCTTCCCGACATTTTTGATGGTGGTTCGCGGCATTGGGAACATTGGTGTAGACTTTATTGTTTCGGACTATAACATACTTGCCAACCTTGAGACCTCCAATTTCGGGGGGTGGGGGGGTGGTCGGGGGTGGGGCGGGGCGTGGTTGGGGGCGTGGTTAAGAGGGGAGGAGTATATTGACAGCTAGAATTCACCAAGTCAAGTATTTCATATATATATATATATATATATATATATATATATATATATATATATATATATATATATATATATATATATATATATATATATATATATATATATATATATATTATATCCTGAAAATATGCAAACAAAACTTGCATAAATAAATATTAAGGAATATAACATAACTTGGCTTCTAAATATGGTCATTTTAAATTAATTATTATGATAATTTAAAATTAATTATTTCAAATATGTTTATTTTAATGTATAATTATATGGCTGGACGTAATAAGGAGTCAGAAAAAATACAAATAAAAATACAATTAATTTTGATGTTTTTAGCAAAATATAGTAAACATTTATTTTGTTTTTTGTTTTTTTTAATTAATAAATATATTTATTTTTAGGTATGATAAACATAATAATACAATTTATCTCTAATCTGGATGATTTACTTCTTGTCACCCTGTTGTCACCCCGTTGTGAAAAAAGGCTGTCCTCACTCAGGTCCGCATGGAGCTGGAGGGGGCGTGGCCTCCAGTTCCGGCTGAAAATCGGGAGATTTTTGGGAGAATATTTGTCCTGGGAGGTTTTCGGGAGAGGCGCTGAATTTCGGGAGTCTCCCGGAAAATTCGGGAGGGTTGGCAAGTATGGACTATAAGGCACACTTAAATCAACCTGATTTGTATAAATTAGCTTGAGCTGTGAAATGCAGGGTAAACACAAAACACACAGGTCTATAGTTCCAGGAACCAAATGTTCCATGAACTCAAAGTTCCTGAACTTTTGATGGAAAAAGGGCCTGAGACAACAAACGCCTTGCTCAGGCAGCTAAAGGTGGAGGAGTGTTTAAGGATGTCTGCAGACTTCTTAGTAGTCCTCATCATTTTGGACTTTCTGTCCCTCTGCTTGTTCCCGCTGCACTTGGCCTTTGTGTTACTGTTCCATTTCTGTACCCTGGCCAGGTAGCAGGTTTGAAGGTGTCATTCGGCAACTAATGAGATTGGTATCCTTAGCAAGAAGAGTCAGCGTCACAGGTTTGTGAGCTGATAATTCATTCCTCACGGATACTCGACAAAGTTCAGAGTATTGTGCTGTCGCTTCCTCTCTGCTTTCATTTCGGCATCTCTTCATGGATGTGGATGTTGTATGGGCTTAATGATCTTGATGTATGTGGCTATACACGAGGGGGAGATATTCAATCCTCCCTCGCTTTTCAATTTAAATTAAATAACCGTCACTGGCATGAAGTCAATATTATAATATCCTTTTTCTCCAGTCACGTCTGTATACCCGCAGAGACTGTGCAAAGAGACCAATTAAGTCCATATTTTCTAATCATTCATATCTGAGCAGGAACGTAAAGAAATCTCGGCGCGCATCGCAAGTAAAAGTGTCAAGCAATCGTTGCCCGAGTGAAAAATGATATGGCGACTTCACTCTGGATGTGATTTATATTGAGCCAATTGATCATTAGATAGCTATAAAGTGCAGACATTGATTTACGTAGCAAGTTCTAATATGTCAATGACGCCTGCAAAGCTTTACTGACAATATCTATAGAGAGTGCACTTCATAGATGCCAGGGATTACATATGTCGTTATGGACGTAGGATGATTTTTGTCTTTTCTGACTGCTAAATTATAATGGATGGATGGATGTATATACAATATATATATATATATATATATATATATATATATATATATATACCAGTATATATATATATATATATATATATATATATGTGTATGTGTATATATATATGTGTATGTGTATATATGTGTATATATTTATATATATGTATATGTATATATGTGTATATATATATATATATTTATATACGTATATATATGTATATGTGTATGTGTATATATATACGTATATATATAAATGTATATGTATATATGTGTATGTATATATATGTGTATATATACATGTGTAAATGTATATATATATGTGTGTATGTACTGTATGTATATGTATATATGTGTGTCTAAATGTATATGTATATATGTGTATATATGTATATATATGTGTATATATGTGTATATATGTATATGTGTATATACAGTATATGTGTATATATATGTAGATGTGTGTATATATATATATATATATGTGTAAATGTATATATATATGTGTATATGTATATACCTATATTTATACTGTATGTATATATATGTGTATATATGTGTGTTTAAATGTATATGTATATATGTGTATATATGTATATATATGTGTATATATGTATATGTGTATATATATGTGTATATATATGTAGATGTGTGTATATATATGTATATATATATATATATATATATATATATATATGTAAATGTATATATATATGTGTATATGTATATACCTATATTTATACTGTATGTATATATATGTGTATATATGTATGTATTAATATGTCTATATATGTATATGAATATATGTATATATGTGTATATGTATATGTATATGTATATATATAAATATATATGTCTATATGTATGTATATGAATATATGTATATATGTGTATATGTATGTAAATGTTTATATGTATGTATATATGTATATATATATAAATATATATGTGTGTATGTATGTATATGTATATATATGTGTGTATAAATGTATATGTATATATATATATACATGTATATATGGGTATATATGTATATATATGTATATATGTATATGTGTATATATATGTGTATATATATGTGTATATATATGTAGATGTGTATATATATGTATATGTATATATATGTAAATGTATATATGTGTATATGTATATTTATACTGTATGTGTATATGTGTGTATATATGTATGTATATATATGTCTATATGTATGTATATGAATATATGTATATGTATGTATATGAATATATGTATATGTATGTATATGTATGTATATGTATAAATGTATATATATATATATATATATAAATATATACACATATATGTATATACACATACGGCGTGGCGAAGCTGGTTACTGGGGTTCAATCCCCACCTTCTACCATCCTAGTCACGTCCGTTGTGTCCTTGGGCAAGACACTTCACCCTTTGCTCCTGATGGCTGCTGGTTAGCGCCTTGCATGGCAGCTCCCTCCATCAGTGTGTGAATGTGTGTGTGAATGGGTAAATGTGGAAATAGTGTCAAAGCGCTTTGAGTACCTTGAAGGTAGAAAAGCGCTATACAAGTATAACCCATTTATCATTTATTTATACATCTGTACATCATAGGACCCCTTTATGAACAGCTCTACAACTATTTCAACCATAAAAAAATTAGCGCTACCCCAACAAACCATTACAATATCCATCACAAAACGAAAAAAATGACATATAGCAAAACAGCCTAATGCAGAATATAGCCTCTTATAAAAGCCACAAAGCCACATCTTCACCATTGGGGTGATTATCGTTTGAAACATTTCCCCAAATGAGCGTAACTCGGGCCTTAAAACAAATTAAAGCGCATTTAAAAAAACATTTTATCACATTTTGAAACGATGCCCTGTTGGAATGTAAAATCTACTGAATCCCAAACACCTGTTGTTTTTAACATGTTGTACATAAAACATATAATAGTTTTTTTTGTCAATTATGTATATTCAGTGTCGCTATACTCCAGTGCGTCCAAATAGCTCCACAATTATGATTCCCCTACTCGTAAACCGGCAAACAACGTGAGGTTAATTTCTTCTTAATCATCGTAAAAATAATAAAAAAGTGTGATGTATTTTTTTTACCGCGATAAATGTGGTTCGTCTTCCTGGAGAGAGTTGCAGCTGATGGCCCGTTCATGTAATGTGTGCTAGAGATCTGCTAAGCTAACAATGTTAGCTTACTCGCTTACTCATTCCATTTTTAACAATTCAAGTTTTCTTGTTGTCCTGTTTACTTTTTGTTCCTGTTCATGTTGTATGTTAATGCTACAATGCAACCCCGGAATTTCCCCCAATGTTGTACAAATCAAGTCTATCCTGTGCTATCCCATTGCTTCCTGTTAGCTTTGTGCTAAAGCTAACACCAGGTGGTAAAACGGCTTCACATAAGCAAATGTTTATATTCTCATTTTCAGCCTCCTTTAACTGCATTTTCCATTAGTAGTACTTGGTAAGATTTTACACTAAGTTGTGCCCCGAGATAACTGTGCCCCCAAAACATAATAAAATATTAATAAGTATTGTTTTTAACAAATAAACAATTCTAATATTTTAATGTGTAAAATGAAATAATTATTACTGTACTGGGTTAGTCCTGGATTCAGCTTGGGCAGGTCTTCGATGACAATACATAACCCCTCCCGTCTCATCCCATTGTACACAATGGAATTTTCCAAGCCTTTGATTGGTGCAACAAAGACAGCCTCTTGTCTGTTCATTGGGAACTCAGAACGGAAAGTTTTTTGATAATTTACATACAATTTTTCTGACAATATAATATGAGTATTTATTATGAATAAACAATACTCATATATTATTATGTTTTTACAGAACTTTCCTCCAGGAGGTCTTATCTTTGTCCATGTGAAGTCAGATGAAACAAAAATTGAGCTGTTTGGCCACACTACCCAGCAATATGCCTTAAATCCCAGGAACACCATTCCTACTGTCAAGTATGGTGGTGGTTAGGGGTGTAACGGTACTTGTAATTGTATTGAACCGTTTCGGTACGGGGGGTTCGGTTCGGTTCGGAGGTGTACTGAACAATTTTCCACACGAACATATTAAGCTAAGCTAAAGTCTTAACAAGCTGCTCCGCTTCCTTCTGCCTGTCTCTGTCAGTACACAGCACCCAGCATTGTCCCACCCACACAACCATCTGATTGGTTACACACAGAGCGGTAACAGCCAATCAGCAGTGCGTATTCAGAGTGGTAACAGCCAATCAGCAGTGCGTATTCAGAGTGCATGTAGTCAGTGCTTAGCGTTTAGCAGGTAAGCATCAGGCAGCGGACTCTCCCCAAATGATAATAAACACCTCCCAGTTAACTACTAGTAACATCACTATGAGCCCGTTGACCTTCTAGAAATATAAACTGCAGCTCAGCTCGCTCGCAGTCCTGACTTGAGGTGAAGGCTAATTCGCTTTTAGCGTAACGTTAGCTCATTTTGCGGTGCGTGTGTGTGTGTGTGTGTGTGTGTGTGTGTGTGTGTGTGTGTGTGTGTTACGGACAGCAAAGCCCTGTCTGTCTGTTATTTCACTTTACCTTTTTCTGTGTTGATTGAGCTGTGTTGAAGCAGCAAAAAAGGACATTATGTTAAATGAAGAGTTTCTGTCTCTGATAGTTGATATAATAATATAAATGCATCATTAAGCCTACATGAACTCCATGGTGTTCAGGGATGGATAGTCTCTCCTATTGCTATTGTACTATTTTTTCAGCTGTAGTTACATTAATCATAATGGAGCAGCCTAGTTTTGAATGGCAGGGTCCCTGCTATCACATGTTGATAAAAATATAACATTTACATAATAAAAATCAACTACAGGTTTCCCAAATGCTGTAATAAATTAAGCATGATGAGTTGACTTGAAACTGTTTAATGTTGCACTTTTTATATGTAGAAGAAAAGTTTTGTCATTTTATTTAATCTTGAGGCAGTTTAATGTGGATTAACGTGGGCAGAATTATTATAGTGTTCCCAATGTTAAAAGGATAAAGCCATTGTTTACAAATTTGGTAAATAAATAACCAAAACATTTATATTTTGTTGTTTTCTTACTGTACCGAAAATGAACCGAACCGTGTCCTTTAAACCGAGGTACGTACCGAGCCAAAATTTTTGTGTACCGTTACACCCCTAGTGGTGTTAGTATTATGCTCTGGGCCTGTTTTGCTGCCAATGGAACTGGTGCTTTAAATGGGACAATGAAAAAGGAGGATTACCTCCAAATTCTTCAGGACAAGTTAAAATCATCAGCCCGGAGGTTGGGTCTTGGGCGCAGTTGGGTGTTCCAACAGGACAATGACCCCAAACACACGTCAAAAGTGGTAAAGGAATGACTAAATCAGATTTTAGAATGGCCTTCCCAAAGCCCTGACTTCAACATGTGGACAATGCTGAAGAGCCAAAACTTTTGCTGGAGTCACACTGTAATTAACACCAGTTTTTGTTTTATGATCCCAGGTGAAGATTCATTGGGCCTGCCTGGTAAGTGAACATAATCCATGTCATTTCTTTTACGTAATGTGACATCTGTTGAATTTGCCGGTCGCATAGTAGGACGAGCAGACAGATGGACAAACAAACCAAGAAAGAAAAGAGCGGTTTGGATGGACACAGATGAATAGATAAACAGGTGGACAGACATAAAGGCGAGCCAGACCCATAAAGTGGACAGACAGCCTTTTATAAATAGATTACATGACCGTTACAGTTTGTGAGTGATTACAATCTGATGCTCATCTCAGACCTGATGAATCGCTCTCCGCACACAAGCTACGGTTAACGCGGAAAAAACGCCCCCCCCCCGCGCGCACGTTTGCTTCATCCCTTTGCACCTCACGGCAAATTTTCACATTTTTTGATACACTGTAAAAAAACAACTTTTTACATCAAAATACTTGCAGCTTAATAGCCAGAATGTTACTGTAAACATAAAAGCTGTTAAAGATGGGTACTGAATTTCGTACTTTTATAGACACAAATCGAATTCCATCGGTACTACCAAGTATCCGTTCACATAAAATCAAACGGTGACACAAAAAACTGTCAGGTTTGTCACTGACAGTTTAGTTATGTTTTGGTTTTTTCCTCTGTTTGTCTTTATTTCCTGTCAGCGCTCTTATTTTGGTTCAGTTTCCTGCTAGTCTCCCTGAGCGCTGTTTCCCCTCAGCTGCGGCTGATTGGCACCTGGCCACACCTGGTGTCAATCAGCCAGCTGCTATTGAGACCTGCTTTGCCCTCCAGTCAGGGCTGGATTATTGTCATTGTCATTGTCCTTGTTTGCGGTAAGCTGTTCCTGTTTGCTGGTTCCTGATAGCTTTTTGCAGTTTGCTGTCTCCTAGCTCCTTGTTTCTTGTTTTTCTGTTAGCTATATCCTGTTAGCTGTTTCCAGTTTGCCTGTTCCTGGTTCCTGGTTTGTGTATTTTTCTTAAATCATGTTTTCCTGCACCGAGCCTGCCATCTCTGCATCTTGGGGTTCGTCACCAACACTTTGTGACAAAAACAAGCAAAAACACTGACAGGGTGTTTTATTGTTTAAGCTACGGTGCCATGTTTTAGATGAATCCACTCACTGCAGGTGCTGCAGTGTCCTTCCATTTATTGGTAGTGCTCTTTTTCTTATTTTTTTCAATTGGAGTGTTTTCAGTGTTTTTGACGTCCAAAGCGGTTCTATTCGTATGTCATGATCTGTGGTCTGGATCATGTTTTTGTTTTTTCTGTTAGTTTTAAGACTCCACTAGTTCCTGTTTTTGTGCACTCTTGTTTGTTTAGTTAACATGGCGACTAATTCGTTCCACCTGCCTCATGTGTTCGGGACACACACCTGCTATAATCAAGAGACTATTATTTAAGCCTGTCTTTGCCAGTTAGTCGTCCTGGCGTCATTGCTCATGTCATGCGATTGCTTAGTTCATGCTGCTCGTTTCTTGCCACAGCTCGCTCGCAGGCCTGGCTTGAGATGAAGGCTAATTCGCTTTTAGCGTAACGTTAGCTAATTTTGCGGTGTGTGCGTGTGTGTGTGTTACGGACAGCAAAGCCCTGTCTGTCTGTTATTTCACTTTACCTTTTTCTGTGTTTATTGAGCTGTTTTGAAGCAGCAAAAAAAGGACATTATGTTAAATGAAGAGTTTCTGTCTCTGATAGTTGATATAATAATGTAACTGCATCATTAAGCCTACATGAACTCCATGGTGTTCAGCGATGGATAGTCTCTCCTATTGCTATTGTAAAAAAAATTTCCACATTAATCATTAGCAATGCAGCAGCCTAGTTTTGAATGGCAGGGTCCCTGCTCTCACATGTTGATAAAAATATAACATTTACATAATAAATCAACTACAGGCTTCCCAAATGCTGTAATAGATTAAGCATGATGAGTTGACTTGAAACTGTTTAATGTTGCTCTTTTTATATGTAGAAGAAAAGTTTTGTCATCTGAGCAACAACTTGAGGCAGTTTAATGTTGATTAACGTGGGCAGAATTATTATAGTGTTTCCAATGTTAAAAGGATAAAGCCATTGTTTACAAATTTGGTAGATAAATAACCAAAAAAATGTATATTTTGTTGTTTTCTTACTGTACCGAAAATGAACCGAACCGTGACCTCTAAACCGAGGTATGTACCGAAACGACATTTTTGTGTACCGTCACACCCCTACCTGGAACAAATTAATTATATTTCCAGTTTTTCCACGGGGAAAACAAAACAAATATAAAATTGTCCTGGTCTTGATGCAAACATTGGACATTGAAGTTTCACAAACAAACTGCAGAAGGGATGAATTGGAAAAAAAAATTGCTTTCCCATCCAACTGAACACGAGCCAATCCCCAGTGCGGTCCAGGCCAAATTAAACCCTATATCGTGTTTCACGTCATTACCCAAGAAGTACGACTACTTGTTTGGCACGCAAGGAGGAAAAAGGACCTTCGCGGTGGAGGAGAAAATGAAAAAGTGAGCCTGATGTGCCAGAGGAGACTGGTGACAATATTAATGAAGGCAAATGAAAACAGTCAAGACACCTACCCACTGCACGCTGCCTCCTCCTCCTCCATTAAGGCCTAATAAATATTCCATGCTCCCATCTTTTCCCCCAGTCCGTTAACTCTGCACATGCTTTAGTGCGGATGATCTTTTGCCATTACTCCTTTTAGTTCGACTTTTATAATTGATTAAAAAAAATGGGGTCGAGTAATCAGTCAAGAAGCGTGTTGGGCGGGGCTACCGTTTGATTGACAGCTTGCACACAATTCACGCATTACCCAAAACGGTTGTTTTTTTCCAGCCCAAGCAACAATGTGCAATATAGTCAAACAAGAGAAAAATAAAAAAAAGAGCGCTAGCACTACAAAGAGTGCTTTTCTTGCGGCGCTCGTTCCAATACGCATCTCTTTGTTGCTCATTGTTTCTATTGAAAAGCACAGCAGCAGAAGAAAACAGATGAAAAGTCAACACTGCTGCGTTTTCAGCACCACTTCAGGTGTGGAAAGCTTTAGAGAGAAAGAAAGAGAGATTTATTTTAGCATGCTGTTTGTGTCCATAGACCAGGGGTCGGCAACCTTTACCAATCAAAGAGCCATTTTGACCAGTTTCACAAATTATAGAAAACAATGGGAGCCGCAAATTTTTTTTGAAATTTTAGATGAAATAACACTGCATACAAAGTTTTTTTTTGCTTTGTGCTATGTATAAACCAGGGGTTTCAGACACGCTGCCCACACCTTTATGTGGAATTTGAAAGCTGGTGCGGCACGCGGGTTTTAATTGAATGGCTCAGCGTCATGAGTGCCGTGATGGTACAGCTTATAGCACCCACTACAGACAGCGTGCTTGATCAGCCACACGTTGTATGGGGCTTCCGCTTGCTCACGTAGGTGACTGCAAGGCATACTTGGTCAACAACCACACAGGTCACACTGACGGTGGCGGTATAAAAAAATCAAAAACTTTAACACTCTAACTAATAATGCGCCACACTGTGAACCCACACCAAACAAGAATGACAAACAAATTTCGGGAGAACATTTGCACCGTAACACAACATAAACACAACAGGACAAATACCCAGAATCCCATGCAGCCCTAACTCTTCCGGGATACATTATACACCCCCGCTACCAAACCCCGCCCACCTCAACCGACGCACATAGAGTACGAGGGGGGGGGGGGGGGTGATGTGTGAGGGAGCAGGGTTGGGGTGGGGGCGGGGTTTGGTGGTAGCAGGGGTGTATAATGTAGCCCGGAAGAGTCAGGGCTGCATGGGATTCTGGGTGTTTGTTCTGTTGTGTTTATGTTGTGTTAAGGTGCAGATGTTCTCCCGAAATGTGTTTGGTTTTGGTTCAAAGTGTGGCGCATTATTAGTAAGAGTGTTAAAGTTGTTTTATATGACCACCGTCAGTGTAACCTGTGTGGCTGTTGACCAAGTATGCCTTGCTGTCACGTACGTGTGCAAGCAGAAGATGTATATTGTATAACAAGTGTTTGGCTGGTACGCTGTTAATACAGATTGTAGAGGGCGCCAAATATTGTATCATCATGGCACGCCCTTATTATAGCCCTTATTATATCCGTAAGGGTGAAAATCGGTGAATATTAATCCCGGGAGTTTTCCGCGAGAGGCACTGAAATCCGGAAGTCTCACGGGAAAATTGGGGGGTTCAGCAAGTAAGCTGCTGAGCCGCATCAGAGTGATCAAAGAGCCGCATGCGGCTCCGGAGCCGCGGGTTGCCGACCCCTGCCATAGACCATGTGGGTCCAACCAACTGGCCCCCGCTTGGCCCGCCAGCCTCTTCAATGTGGCATTGGTCAAATTAATCTTAAATATACCGGGCGTCCTCTGATTGCTCGGATTTGCTGCCATCTTGTGGACAAGGTGGGTAAATCAGGTCAATGACCCCTGAATGCAAATGTGAAACTATAGCACAGCATTTACTTATATTACACAATGCAAACAACCTTCCCTAGTCATGGTGCAAAAAAACAAACATAAAATCAACACACACGGTCACACAGAACACAACCTGCTCACTGAACTTTGAGGATATTATGAAAAATGTAAACACCATAAAAAAAATTCAAATTACACCCATTTAAATCCAGCAGAGTGCATGATGGGAAAAATGTAAAACACTCTCCACACTTATCCATGCTTGGTGCATTTTTAGCTGTTTGATTTTTCTGATTGATTGCAAAACTTTAGGGAGATCATCACAAAAGTAAACAAAGTAGGAGCGGAACTTTCACATATTTTTAATATCAATCATACACCCCTGCTATAGACAATAATGAACTGAAATGATCTGTTCCAGGGTCAAACTGTCGCCTGGATGTTATTAACTCAACAGGTTGATGTTGAAAGTGCGTACTGCAAATATGTGACCTAATTTCACTTGAGCCTTTTCTGACATTCCACACTGCAAAATAGTAAAAGTGTGTATGATTCATGCAAATATAGGGATGAGCGATATATCTCGCAGCCTCTTGCGATAACAATCTATATCACGATATATAATTTGGCATATAATTGATGTTCAAAAAATTTCAAAACATGCTCCTAATTTGTCTGCCGACGTATGCGGTAAAATATTGCGTCATTTTCAGTTGGATTATTTTCTCAAAACTTTTATTAATATACTTGCTAATTCACTGTTAATACCTGGTTACTTTCATTTGTAACATGCTGTCTACACCTTTGTTTAAATGTAATAAGCACTTATTCAATCTCTGTTGTTTGGATACTTTACATTTGTTTTCGCGATAATTGAAATTCTGGTATCGATGCAATACTGATACTTAAATATTTTAAGATCATTCAATTATTACATTTGAATCTTATACGTCTAGTCTCTTACGTGAATGAGATAAATAATATTATTTGATATTTTTACGCTAATGTGTTAATAATTTCACACATAAGTCGCTCCTGAGTATAAGTCGCACCCCCGGCCAAACTATGAAAAAAACTGCGACTTATAGTCCGAAAAATACGGTATATATTTTTTTATTGATTTTTTTTTTTTTTTTTGGTCATAGATTAAGAATCGTTCCACAGAAGAATCGTGGTTAATACATCCATCCATCCATTTTCTACCGCTTGTCCCTTTCGGGGTGGCAAAAATGTTTTTTTTTTTACACCCATACTACATACAGAACCTCCTCTACTTCTTGTACAATTGGTATGTGTGGGTAATGCCAGCAGGACCCCCGTGCACTCGGGTCCTGCAATATTAATCACGTGCACACACCTCCTCCTGTTTCATTTTTGGTTCCTGGTGTAGCTTTACATTCCATGCAGCACACTGCGTATGCGGCGCTGCCAGAACTGCCGTGTGTCTGACGCAACAGGCTTTTTTTTCTGCTTACTTAAGTCAAAATTGAGCATTATTACTAACAGTTGTTTTTTTTTTTTTTTTTTTTTTTTTTTTTTTTGCAAACAACACCTAACACCACCCGGCTGGTACTGCAACAGTAAGCTGCACAAAGGGAGCAGCCAGTAAGCAACGTATCCCTGTTGCATAATTGCATAATCTGTATAACTCGTTTACATCATGAGACGTGGCGCTAACGCAAACACCTCCAGACCACAGATGTGAGGCTGGAAAAACCTCCACCATTCGTCCTTTCACTACCAAACGCAAACACACACACATACACAATAGTAAAAAAAAAATCAGAATAGAATGTACCCACACCAGGGTGGATTCACACATGCAGCCAATTAATTTGACAGTGGAGCGCTGCGGAGTTGAGTACCAGTCAGTCAGTGTCGTTTCTGCGAGAGGAATGAGAATGAGGAATACATTAGTTGAGCTGGGGAAAAAAAAAAAAACGAGTGCAAAATTTACACAAGATGGACAAAAGTAATGGGACACCTGCAGAGCACACCAAAGAAATTGCAGCTTTGGGAAAAGAAAACGGAAGTTGTGAAGCAAGGTCGGTTGCATGAACAAAGGCCGAGCAATGCAGGAGGTGATCACTGGTCAGTGGAAGGGACATGCTAACTAAGGGTGTAACGGTACACAAAAATGTCCGTTCGGTACGTACCTCGGTTTAGAGGTCACGGTTCGGTTCATTTTCGGCACAGTAAGAAAACAACAACATTTTTTGGTTATTTATTTACCAAATTTGCAAAATCCATCCATCCATTTTCTACCGCTTATTCCCTTGGATAGGTCAATAATTCATAATAACTTTGATTTTGATTCAATATTATGTTTTGAGCAATGACAGTTTGAAAGAAAAAAAAAAAAAAAGATTTGTTTTATTGGTCAACATTGCAACTTTTTCTAAATTACATTTAACCTTTAAGCTTTTTTATATCACTTTTGTTATGTTTTTGTTTATTTTAATAGTATTTTTAGAATGTTCCGTGGGCCTTTAAAACATTAGCTGTGGGCCGCAAATGGCCTCCGGGGCACACTTTTGACACCCCTGCTATAGATAATAAAAAATTAAATGTGATAAATCTATGGATAAAAAGCAGAGCCTAGTGACGCATGCGCGTTTATCATAACTCTCTCTCTCTCTCTCTGTCTCTGCCCCTCCCTCACCAATGCTGCTGCGAGCACAATTTGTTTTGTTTTTAACCCCTTCTTAACCCTGAACGTACATTTAAAATACACGCAACCCTAACTCAAAATGCCGGACATTTGAGGCATTTAAGAAACTCCGCCCTGACAGCTCCGCAAAAGAGGACATGTCCGGTGAAAAGAGGACGTATGGTCAGTCTATCCTAGCCCGTTAGCTGCTAGCACTCCGTGTGTTGTGCCTCGGTGTGCATTGTTTACACAACGTGCGTTACGCTACTTAATATGTCCGTGTGGAAACTCGTTCGGTACACCTCCGAACCGAACCGAAATCCCCGTACCGAAACGGTTCAATACAAATACACTTACCGTTACACCCCTAATATATATATATATATATATATATATATATATACAGGCTAACTTTCTTCCCTTGATATTGACAGGTAGTAACCTCTTGATGTTCAACTTATTTAGAACCTCTTAATTTCTTTTGTGTTCTGTCATTGATATTCTTATAGATAGATAGATAGATAGATAGATGGATAGTAATTTATTGATTCCTTCAGGAGAGTTCCCTTAGGAAAATTAAAATTCCAGCAGCAGTGTACAGAATTGAGATCAAATTTAAAAAGTAAATAATGGGGGTATAAATGGAAACAGAATATAAAAAAATTACAATAAGAATAAAAATAAAAAGCAACAATGAGAATAAAAATATAACAGTAAAATAAGAATATAACAAGAGAAACTAGGCAGTAGTGACCATGTTATGAAAAAGTATTGCACTGTTATTGTTTTGAGGCATATTAAAAAAAATAATGCACTTTGTGACTTCAATAATAAATATGGCAGTGCCATGTTGGCATTTTTTTCCATAACTTGAGTTGATTTATTTTGGAAAACCTTGTTACATTGTTTAATGCATCCAGCGGGGCATCACAACAAAATTAGGCATAATAATAATGTGTTAATTCCACGACTGTATACAGTTGATATCGGTATCGGTAATTAAGAGTTGGACAATATCGGGATATCGGATATCAGTAAAAAGGCCATTATCGGACATCTCTAGTCACAATGCTTATTTTTCCGAGCAACATTTCTGTGAAATGAATTGAATCAACAAAGAGCAGGGCCACATATGCATAATGACTGAAGGCTTTTGTTGCGTCAACTTTGTACGTGAACCACAAACCACACCGAAAGTAAAGCCGATACGTGTGGTGTAGTGACAGGTGCATGCTGTGTTTCAGCATCGCTCGGTCACCACGCTGGAAAAGCCCTCTTTGGCCTGAGTCAATATTTGCAGCATTTACACAAAAGCAGGAAGAGATTAGCAAGTGGAGAGTCATGGCGGAGCTAACGACGCCATAAAAAGCTCATCTGCCTTTTCCGAAAAAACAAATACAAGCTACACACGCCCTTAATTGATTATTGTCGGGCTGAGACGCCAAATGAGCTTTCGGGCAAGTCAACATGTTTGCAGAGTTTTTTTTCCCCGAGCGCCTTCTTTAGACGGAGGTCGCGAGGACAGCATCGGGTCTCTTGGCTCCGACTGCCACTTCCTGTTTGGGTCACTTGGCTCTCTGACTAAGTTCAAACGGCAGTCTGGCTAAAGGAACCTGATCCAAGTTGCCCGCAAACAACCTTCAACTCTCCAGGAGGACTAGAAAATGTTGATTAATTACGTAATACTTTAGGGAGCCACGTGGGACTTTCTTCATGAACTAATAGTTCAGATCAGATACAGTAGGTCTTTATTGTCATTGCACAAGCACAACGAAACTTTGTTTTCAGCACAAACCCGTTCAAGATTAGACAAACAAACAGTGTACAGGGCTACAGAACAGGAATGCTGATGGGTCGCCATAAGGCGCCCCGTAAAAGATGGGAAAAAAGGTAAAACGCTGGGGAAAAAGATGAGTAAAAATACAATCTAGGGGGGCCTAGTCTGGAGTGGGAAAAAACCTCCATGCAATGCACACATAAACACGTTACATTTAATCACTGTCATGTCTGTGTAATCATGTTTTGTTTTAGTCACGTTTTGTTTTGTTTAGTTATTGGACTCTTTAGTTTCTGGCTTTTCACTCCCTTGTCTTGTTTCCATGATTACCCATTAGTTTCACCTGTTCCACGTTTGGACTCATTGTGCACTCTTGTTTGTCACCATAGCAACCATTAGTTTTCACCTGTCACGCACCTGTTTTCGTTAATCATGTCTGTAGTATTTAAGTTCATTGTTTTCAGTTTGTCTTCCTGGTGACATCCCGCATTTATGCTTCTGCACATTCCTGACACTTTTTTCATGTCCATCTTTCATGCTGCTCCTTTAGTCCATGCCAAGTAAGTTTTGTTTATTAATGCCACAGTTAGTGTTTTTTTTGTTGTTCATAGTTTCTGCCTTTGTGCAAGTATTTGTTTTCATAGCCAAGTTGTTTATCCGCCACTGTGCGCGCTTTTCGTTTGTACTTTTTTTTTGTAGTTATAGTGTTAACATAAATCATGTATTCACCTTCACGCCATGTCTGGTCCAAATCTTTTGCACCTCGGGAGAACAAAGCACGCCACAGTCCTAGTCATGACAATCACGACAAACTCGCAACAGAGGGGCGGGGAGTTGGGGCCCTGGAAGGCGACCGCTGCTATGAAGCGATGCCATCCGACCATCACCCCGAGGGGAAACAAGCGGTGGTGAAGGCGTGGGGAGGGGGAGGAGGTCTTGGGTATTATGATGTATTGTTTTTTATAGACTGAGGCCGATCTGCAAAAAGTTCGACTCCAGGTGTCGTTGAGGAGGGAGGGAGGTCAAAAGCGTCCATCATTGAGGTGTCCTCGGGGGTGTTGTTCAGAACAGCCTGGTCCTGTTTTCACAGCGTCAAGGCCATTCGCGGGAGTCAAATCGTGGATTAGGATGTTTGTTTTCCGCGATCAGACAAAACAATGACTTGTCTGTTCTATTTGTCCATGCTGGGTTCATTTATTGCTCGAAGGAAATTTCTGAAACTTTTTTGTTGACGAACTATTTTATATTTTCATATACTCGCATATTTATATATATATTTTGTTTAATTCATAGAATTTCCTAAGTTTAATTTAAAATATTATTAAAAAATAATTAGGGAAATTTACGAGAAAAGTCCTGCAAAGTATGCTCGTCAATAACTAAGTTCTCATATTATTATTTTTTTCCCCGTTATTTATGTCTAGGTAATAATTAGAGATGTCCGATAATATCGGACTGCCGATATTATTGGCCGATAAATGCTTTAAAATGTAATGAAAATTCCTAGCGCCAACACTGCTGTCAACAGAGGAGAAAAAATGCTTTATTTAAATATATATATTATTTATAAAGCAAGTTCGAGTATCATTGGCAAATTTTCACCTAGTCCCAGCTTGGCGTGCTGCCCGCCTTGTTTGTAGTATCACCTAAAACTATTGTAAAGTATCAAACTACAGAAGAATAAGTGTTTATTTGATTTTATTTAACAGAAGTGGAGATAGAACATGTTACAACAGAAAGTAAGCAGATATTAACAGTAAATGAACAAGTAGATTAATTATCCATTTACCGTTTATCCCTCATAATGTTGACAAAATAATAGAATGAGAACTGACACATCATACATGAGCATCCATATTAAGAGCCTTTGTTTGTTTACTGTTATTTAAAACTTTGCTGTGCGATCACATGTCATTTTCATGTTTATGCATGCATTTCCATCTTTTAAAGCCTGGGGCTTTAATGTCCATATGTCGATACATTATGGCCACGCAGAGATGTTTTTATTTTATTTTACGTACAGCTCAAAAGACGCCGCTGGGTGGGCATCAATTGCTCCATCTGTCAACTTTGAGAGTACGTTATGTCATCAAATCAAACTTTATTTATGAAGCGTTTTTCATACATTAAAGAAATGCAAGACAAAGTGCTTCACAGACTTAGAAATCAATGCCACAATGACCTATCTTCCACATTAACAATCACATTCACTCACACAGATAAATGCATGGCTGAGTACAGAGGAGCCACGAGAAGAAACACTATCACAGGAGCTGTCTGCACCACAAGGTCATCAGACCACGACCACCAGGATGCTGATGCAAAGCGCCCCCACAGCCATGGCCAATATAGGATAGGATAGACTTTTTTTTTTTTTTTTTTTTTTTTTGTAAAAACGCACTTTACATTGAGTAAACAACCTCAAAGTGCTACAGTGTATTAAAAAATAAAAAGATAATAAAAAATTAATAAAAATAAAAACTAGAACAGCCAAATAGCTAAAACTAGTATGCATATATCTAAAAAAAGGCTTTTTTTTTTTTTTTTTTAAAGAAGGGTTTTAAAGCCTTTTTTTAAAAACATCCACAGTCTGTTGTGCCCTCAGGTGGTCAGGGAGAGCGTTCCACAGACTGGGAGCGGTGGAGCAGAAAGCCCGGTCTCCCATTGTTTGTAGCTTTGTCCTTGGAGGTTGGAGGAGGTTAGTCTGTCCGGAGCGGAGGTGTCGTGTGGAGGATTTGGGGGTGAGTAGTTCTTTCAGGTAGAGGGGGGCATTTCAATGGAGGCACTTTATTTATTCCACAATGGGGTTGCAGTGCAGATAGTCCACCAAAAAAATGCTTAAAACACATTAAAACAAGAGGGAAACATAAAAAATATAAAAGGACATACAGTAGGAAGGGGATTCATATGGCCCCATTCATCGCAGTTTACCTGACACATGAAACGTGACAAAATGAGAGGTGTGGACTATCCACTTTAGCCGCCAGATGGCAGTTGAGTGTTGGATATAATAAAATGTGTTTTGTGGCAGTTGCGCTCTCCATCATTTTCAGCAGACTTCATTGCAAAAGGATTACTACAAATAGTAAGATCCCATGAGAGTACAGAGTACCAGTAAAAAATAGGAAGGTAAAAATATATATGTTCAGTAAATATAAAATGAATAGATACAACTAAATAAAATGTAGCATAACTAATAAAAAATAAAAAAAGGAATAAAAATACGAATGACTTTAACAAAATGAATAAATATTAGGTAAAAGCCAAATCAAAAACGGTACATTGTTGCATAAGTCTAGCTTCTATAAGCTAAACCAGGGGTGTCAAATCTGATGACCCGTTGACGTCTTCAAGTTGGCCCGCGAGACGTCATGAGTTTATAGGGAGATTGCATTCTTTTTGAAAGTAACATTTTTGATGCAGATGTAATATCGCCATCTAGTGGACAACAAGCGTTTTTCCTGCTCAATTCCCTTTTACAATGCTCTGAATCGGGTCATCAATTCAGAGCATCATTTATTTCGATAACACAATGCAAACATGCTTCCCTAGTCATGGTACAAAAAAAATCCAACCAACACAAAATGTCAAAATATATATATATATATATATATATATATATATATATATATATATATATATATATATAATTTAAATTAGGAACAAACACACGGAGGTTATTTCATCCCTACAGGTCTGTTTCACAGGTTTCCCTGCTCTTCAGGGGAGACCTGTAGGAGCGGTATAGCTCGGTTTGTAGAGCTGCCGTGCCAGCAACTTGAGGGTTCCAGGTTCGATCCCCGCTTCCGCCATCCTAGTCACTGCTGTTGTGTCCTTGGGCAAGACACTTTTCCCGCCTGCTCCCAGTGCCACCCACACTGGTTTAAATGTAACTTAGATATTGGGTTTCACTATGTAAAAAGCGCTTTGAGTCACTAGAGAAAAGCACTATATAAATATAATTCACTTCACTCGGGATGAAATAGCCTCCGTGTGTTTTTTCCTGACCTAAAGAATATTCCACTCTACTCCGGTATTGAGCACCCTATAAATCACAGCAACCTTGGCTATGTGTGTGTATGTATATATCATTTATTTTTATTTTTTTTATTATATATATATATATATATATATATATATATATATATATATATATATATATATATATATAGATATATATAGATATAAATAGGTATATATATAAATATATAATAAAAAATATATAAATGTTTATATATTATATATATATATATATATACATATATATATATATATATATATATATATATATATATATATATATATATATATATATATATGTATGTGTGGGGAAAAAAATCACAAGACTACTTCATCTTTACAGGCCTGTTTCATGAGGGGTTCCCTCAATCATCAGGAGATTTTAATGGAAGCATTCACATACCATGGTTTATATAGGGCACAGAGTGGGTGGGTACAGGCTGGCGTAGGGGCGTGGTGATTGGCTCATGTGTTACCTAGGAGGTGTTTCCGTCTGTGGCGGCATGCTGATACAATTTCGCTGCGCTTGTTGAGGGATGACAGGTCTGGACGGTATATAATAAACAGTTTCTCTTTCAAGCATAGGTTGCATCTTTTATAACCACTATTGTAAGGTGTGCTGGATGCAAGAATTTGCCATGTTATTGAATATTCAACATTATTGTCTTTGAGGTCCCAAATGTGTTTGCTGAGTTCTGTGGTATTCCGCAGGTTTTGGTTCCTGAAAGAAGCCTTGTGATTGTTCCATCTGGTTTTAAACTCTCCCTCGGTTAATCCTACATATGTGTCGGATGTGTTAATGTCCTTGCGTGTTACCTTAGATTGGTAAACAACTGATGTTTGTAAGCACCCCCCGTTGAGAGGGCAATCAGGTTTCTTGCGGCAGTTGCAGCCTTTGTTGGTTTTGGGGTCGCTCTGTCCGGGGGCCGACGGCTCATTTGCAATTGTTTTGTTGTGGTTTGAGATAATTTGTCGTATATTGTTCATACAGCTGTAGCTCAATTTAATGTTGTTCTTGTTGAATACTTTTCTTAGGGTGTTGCCTTTGGGGAAGTGTTTGTCAATCAGAGTGAGGAATTTGTGGCCAATGTTAGTTGAGACGTTTTTGCTGTATGGGGGGTTGTACCAGATGATGTTGTTTCGTTTTCTGTTCTTTTTTGGTTGGTTTCCTGGCGTGGGTTCATAGGTGAGGGTGAAATTGTGTCCGCTTTCATCAAGGGCTTTTTGGTACGGGGGGGTTGCTTGGTCAAATTCACCACGCCCCTACGCCAGCCTGTACCCACCCACTCTGTGCCCTATATAAACCATGGTATGTGAATGCTTCCATTAAAATCTCCTGATGATTGAGGGAACCCCTCATGAAACAGGCCTGTAGAGATGAAGTAGTCTTGTGATTTTTTTTCCCACACATACATATATTGCGCTCTACTACGGTATCGAGCACTATTTTTTGGATAACCTTATTAAGACATATATATATATATATATATATATATATATATATATATATATATATATATATATATATATATATATACATATTTATATATATACATATTTATATATAAATATACATATGTAAATATGTATATATATAAATATATAATAAAAAATAAATAAATGTTTTATATATATATATGTGTATATATATATAAATATATAATAAAAAATAAATCAATGTTTATATATATATATATATATATATATATGTATACATACAAATATGTATATATATAAATATATAATAAAAAATAAAAAAATTAATAAATTATATATATATACACACACACATAGCCATAGTTGCTGTGGTTTATGGGGTGCTCAATACCGGAGTAGAGTGGAATATTCTTTAGGTCAGCAAAAAACACACGGAGGCTATTTCATTCCTCGTGAAGATACTTTACATGCAGTCGGCTTTCGGCCCTCAACCAAATTTTTTAAGTCCAATGCGGCCCCCAAGTCAAAAAGTTTGGACACCCCCTGATCTAAGCGTTGTTTACTCTGTATTGTCTTTCCATGGGCTACAGTCTGCACGTGGAGCCATGTTTGTTTTACTGTAGTTGTTAACATGTCAATCATTCTGTTGACCATGGCGACTTAATTGGACAAATACAAGTGGAAAGACGACAGTACTTTACCGACTGCCTCCATAAATTTTATAGCAACGTTTGATCAAACCATCCCTGCTTTTTGCCTGAACCTATTAGCTCAGATGCACCGTTTAATGTACCTGCCGTCGCCTTCATTTGCTGCCATTACTGCTGCCACGCTTCATCGGCGGTACGGGGAGGGCGCCCCCTATTGAAAAGTGCGCCTGTTTTAGTGCATTTACACACTTTCTTCAAGCTTAATTGACGTTCATACCGAATTAGACCATAAAAGGCAACAGGAAGGCGGTTAATTTGCCGTTAAAGGTCAAGGAAAGAAGGAAGGAAGGCGAGCATCAAGGGAAATATCACCTTCTTGAATTAGAAATCATGTTTAAGCAGCTCGTGTTTGCTTTAAATCCTAAACGCATTGGAGCCTACACAGTACATTTCTGAGGCAGGTGGGAGGTGAAAGCACTGTATGCAGCAGCCATCGTCAATAATGTATGACTGACATCCAGCATCACATGCTACTGTGTGTGTGTGTGTGTGTGTGTGTGTGTGTGTGTGTGTGTGTGTGTGTGTGTGTGTGCGTGTGTTTCAAAACATCAATGTCAACAAAACCCTACATGCCTTCTAGCGTCTTAACCGCACAGCGGCAATGAACTCCCTCTTAATTCATTAGAAGAGAAAGGTTCACTGATTATTCATCGTCATAATCACCCCCATAATCTCACTCTAAGTGCAAAAGGGAAATTGTTGAATTAAGCAGAAAAAAAGATAATAGAGGCTCTCCACATTGTGTTGTGGAGGGTTTTCCTGATTATGGAAGCGTTTGAAAGGAGCTCGGCCAATTAATGTTGGGGTTTTTTTTGTCCTCTTCAATCACATTGTGACAGTTTAGTGTTTGTTTCTCTGACAGGGTGTAATACCCGGGTGTATCCAGCAGGTGTGGAAGCTGATCGGTAAGTAGTTAAAACATGAATTCAAATGAGCAAATGCAGGGTTTCCCGCAGCGCTTTGTTGTCAAGGCGGCCGCCTTAACATCACCATGAGCCTGTTGACGTTCTAGAAACATAAGCGGCAGCTCAGCTCGCGAGCAGTCCTTGAGGTGAAGGCTAATTAGCTTTTAGCGTAACGTTTGCTCACTGTGCGGTGTGTGTGCGTCTGTCTGAGAGAAAGACAAGCATTACTGACCTACAATTAACAACTAAGTTATTTCACTTTACCATGATTGAGCTGTGTTGAAGCAGCAAAAAAGGACATTATGTTAAATGAAGAGTTTCTGTCTCTGATAGTTGATATAATAATGTAAGTGCATCATAAAGCCTACATGAACTCCATGGTGTTCAGGGATGAATAGTCTCTCCTATTGCTATTGTACCATTTTTTCAGCTATAGTTACATTAATCATTAGTGATGTAGCAGCCTAGTTTTGAATGGCAGGGTCCCTGCTGTCACATGTTGATAAAAATAAAACATTTACATAACAAAAATCGACTACAGGCTTCCCTAATGCTGTAATAAATTAAGCATGATGAGTTTAGCATATGTCAGCATGTGGCCCCACTTTTAACTCTTTTTTTCGAACGCTTGTTGCAAATGCATACTTGCAGTAAGTCATTAATTTGACTTATTAAGTCATTATTTTGACTTAGTAAGTCATTATTTTGGCTTAGTAAATTAGTAAGTCAAAATATTGACTTACTAAGTCATAATAATGACATACTTAGTATCTCAGGTAACTAGGACTGTTTTGTGTATTGTTTTTACTTTACGGAAAAAATATCGAGGTATATATAGTATATCGGCATTCAACAAATGGAGCGGAAAACACGTCTGAGGGATTGAAAGTCACGGTCAATCAATGTTGGTTTCCGGCCATGCCGCTTACGTGCAGTGATTTCTCCAGATTCTCTGAACCTTTTGATGATATTACGGACCGTAGATGTTGAAATCCCTAAATTTCTTGCAATTGCACTTTGAGAAACGTTGTTCTTAAACTGTTTGACTATTTGCTCACGCAGTTGTGGACAAAGGGGTGTACCTCGCCCCATCCTTTCTTGTGAAAGACTGAGCATTTTTTGGGAAGCTGTTTTTATACCCAATCATGGCACCCACCTGTTCCCAATTTGCCTGCTCACCTGTGGGATGTTCCAAATAAGTGTTTGATGAGCATTCCTCAACTTTATCAGTATTTATTGCCACCTTTCCCAACTTCTTTGTCACGTGTTGCTGGCATCAAATTCTAAAGTTAATGATTATTTGCAAAAAAAAAAAGGTTTATCAGTTTGAACATCAAATATGTTGTCTTTGTAGCATATTCAACTGAATGTGGGTTGGAAATGATTTGCAAATCATTGTATTCCGTTTATATTTACATCTAGCACAATTTCCCAACTCATATGGAAACGGGGTTTGTACATAAAAGTTCAATATATATTTGTTAAATTACTATGAAGGGGTCCTAATTCACACTCCTCAGCCTTCCCGGTAAGGTCTATTCAGGTGTACTGGAGAGGAGGCTACGCCGGATAGTCGAACCTCGGATTCAGGAGGAACAGTGTGGTTTTCGTCCTGGTCGTGGAACTGTGGACCAGCTCTATACTCTCGGCAGGGTCCTTGAGGGTGCATGGGAGTTTGCCCAACCAGTCTACATGTGCTTTGTGGACTTGGAGAAGGCATTCGACCGTGTCCCTCGGGAAGTCCTGTGGGGAGTGCTCAGAGAGTATGGGGTTTCGGACTGTCTGATTGTGGCGGTCCGCTCCCTGTATGATCAGTGTCAGAGCTTGGTTCGCATTGCCGGCAGTAAGTCGGACACGTTTCCGGTGAGGGTTGGACTCCGCCAAGGCTGCCCTTTGTCACCGATTCTGTTCATAACTTTTATGGACAGAATTTCTAGGCGCAGTCAAGGCGTTGAGGGGATCCGGTTTGGTGGCTGCAGGATTAGGTCTCTGCTTTTTGCAGATGATTTGGTCCTGATGGCTTCATCTGGCCAGGATCTTCAGCTCTCACTGGATCGGTTCGCAGCTGAGTGTGAAGCGACTGGGATGAGAATCAGCACCTCCAAGTCCGAGTCCATGGTTCTCGCCCGGAAAAGGGTGGAGTGCCATCTCCGGGTTGGGGAGGAGATCTTGCCCCAAGTGGAGGAGTTCAAGTACCTCGGAGTCTTGTTCACGAGTGAGGGAAGAGTGGATCGTGAGATCGACAGGCGGATCGGTGCGGCGTCTTCAGTAATGCGGACGCTGTATCGATCCGTTGTGGTGAAGAAGGAGCTGAGCCGGAAGTCAAAGCTCTCAATTTACCGGTCGATCTACGTTCCCATCCTCACCTATGGTCATGAGCTTTGGGTTATGACCGAAAGGACAAGATCACGGGTACAAGCGGCCCAAATGAGTTTCCTCCGCCGGGTGGCGGGGCTCTCCCTTAGAGATAGGGTGAGAAGCTCTGTCATCCGGGGGGAGCTCAAAGTAAAGCCGCTGCTCCTCCGCATCGAGAGGAGCCAGATGAGGTGGTTCGGGCATCTGGTCAGGATGCCACCCGAGCGCCTCCCTAAGGAGGTGTTTAGGGCATGTCCGACCGGTAGGAGGCCACGAGGAAGACCCAGGACACGTTGGGAAGACTATGTCTCCCGGCTGGCCTGGGAACGCCTCGGGATCCCCCGGGAGGAGCTGGACGAAGTGGCTGGGGAGAGGGAAGTCTGGGCTTCCCTGCTTAGGCTGCTGCCCCCGCGACCCGACCTCGGATAAGCGGAAGAAGATGGATGGATGGATGGATGGGTCCTAATTCAGAAAAAGGTCTCTGTGACCTTCATACCTTTCGGCCATATTTACAATATTAATGGACCAGCCCTGATGGACACTGCTACTAATTAATCATGAATCGTTATTTCCTGCAACATGACGCAATGATCTACATGCATGCATTCTTTGATGCTAATTAGCAACCACTAAGCAAAGTGCAAATCACGCGCTCGGTGTTGGTGTTTAGGGACCGACTGTTGTTTTTTTTTACGGAGCATGACGGGTGTAGTTTACTAAACAGCTAAGCCATTACCATTAGCAGGCCTGTCATTATATCTGAGGGGCACGGGGGGGGGGGGGGGGGGGGGGGGTTAAGCACATAAACCACAGGGGTAGGGAACACTCACCTGCGACATGATGCTGCCGCTTCAAGGCTAATCTGCGCCGGTGAACGCACACACACACACACACACGCACACACACACACACACACACACACACACACATGTAAGCTAGGTGGTGAAAGTTTTTTTTTTCCAAGAACAAGCATGATGAGGAGAGAGAGAAGGGGGTCGATAATGAAAGAGCGAAGGCATGGAGGGTAGGAGACAAGAGGGTCTTATCAGCAATACAGCTCTGCGATAAGAGCAAAGTAGATTGATGCTCTTTTTGTGCGCGATAAAGTATATGGTCGGTGGAAAAAATGGACTTTAACGTCATTTTGGTCTAGTCTGAAGTGTAAATCTGATTAGGTCAACAAGTATTTTATGCAAATCCTATGACATTTGAAGCACTTCAATCCTTGAGGCTAAACCAGGGGTGTCAAACTCGTTTTCATTGAGGGCCACATCGCAGTTATGGTGGCCCTCAGAGGGCTGCGTTGAACAATGAGTAATATATGAATATTAGGGGTGTAACGGTACACAAAAATGTAGGTTCGGTACGTACCTCGGTTTAGAGGTCACGGTTCGGTTCATTTTCGGTACAGTAAGAAAACAACAAAATATACATATTTTATTTATTTATTTACCAAATTTGCAAAATCTTCCACCAAAAATATTTTTCTTAGTGGAATATTTGATGTGAAGTAATGGGAAACTTGGATAGGTCAATAATTCATAATAACATTGATTTTGATTCAATATTATGTTTTGAGCAATGACAGTTTGAAAGAAAAAAAAAACAGCTTTGTTTTATTAGTCAACATTGCAACTTTTTCTAAAAAACATTTAACCTTTAAGCTTTTTTATTTCACTTTTGTTATGTTTTTGTTTATTTTAATAGTATTTTTAGAATGTGCCGTGGGCCTTTAAAACATTAGCTGTGGGCCGCAAATGGCCTCCGGGGCACACTTTTGACACCCCTGCTATAGATAATAAAACATGAAATGTGATAAATCTATGTATAAAAAGCAGAGCCTGGTGACGCATGCGCGTTTATCATAACTCTCTCTCTCTCACTGTCTCTGCCCCTCCCCCACCAATACTGCTGCGCGCACAATTTGTTTTGTTTTTAACCCTTCTTAACCCTGAACGTACATTGAAAATACACGCTACCCAATGCCGGACATTTGAGGCATTTAAGAAACTCCGTCCTGACAGCTCCGCAAAAGAGGACATGTCCGGTGAAAAGAGGACGTATGGTCAGTCTATCCTGGCCCGTTAGCTGCAAGCGTGCCGTGTGGTGTGCCTCGGTGTGCATTGTTTACACAACGTGCGGTATGCTACTTACCGTATTTTTCGGAGTATAAGTTGCACCAGAGTATAAGTCGCACCTGCCGAAAATGCATAATAAAGAAGGAAAAAAACATATATAAGTCGCACTGGAGCCCGGCCAAACTATGAAAAAAAAATGCGACTTATAGTCCGAAAAATACGGTAATATGTCCGTGTGGAAACTTGTTCGGTACACCTCCGAACCGAACCGGAACCCCCGTACCGAAATGGTTCAATACAAATACAAGTACCGTTACACCCCTAATGAATATACATGTATATATATAATAATTTTTTTTACATAAGGTGCAAAAAAAAAATTAAAATTTCTTCCTGGACTTGCAATTTTGCACTCTTCTGTCATTGCAATGAATGACGCACGGGGGCGCCACTCACTCCCGTCCCGTAATTAATTTTTTTAAATGTTGATCACTTACTTGTTCCTTAAAGGGGACCTGCACTTTTTTGGAATTTTGCCTTTCGTTCACAATAATTATGAAAGACATGACGACTGTTGTATTTAAGAAAAAATGCATTCTAAATATGAAATAAACGTAAATAGAACTAATGTTATTGACATGTTATAATTTTTATGTTATATAGTGTTATTATTCACGCGTTTGGAGAGAGGGTTGGCAAGCATGGAAATACATGCCAATCGCACTTATTTGATGTATTTCTGGGTACAACAAAGGAAATCATCAAATTATTTTGAACATTAGAAACAAAATACACTGTTCCTTCCCTTATTAATGAATAAAAAAATAAAAATCCACTCATTACAATATTCTGAAGGCATACGACTGTGGCATATTCATTTGACAAAAAATTGAAAACAACTACCGTGTTTTTCGGAGTATAAGTCGCACCGGAGTATAAGTCGCACCTGCCGAAAATGCATAATAAAGAAGGAAAAAAACATATATAAGTCGCATTTTTGGGGGAAATGTATTTGATAAAAGCCAACAGCAAGAATAGACATTTGAAAGGCAATTTAAAATAAATAAAGAATAGTGAACAACAGGCTGAATAAGTTTACGTTATATGAGGCATAAATAACCAACTGGTATGTTAACGTAACATATTATGGTAAGAGTCATTCAAATAACTATAACATATAAAACATGCTATACCAGGGGTCGGCAACCCAAAATGTTGAAAGAGCCATATTGTACCAAAAATACAAAAACAAATCTTTCTGGAGCCGCAAAAAAATAAAAGCCATATTACATACAGATAGTGTGTCATGAGATATAAATTGAATTAAGATGACTTAAAGGAAACTAAATGAGCTCAAATATAGCTACAAATGAGGTATAATGATGCAATATGTACATATAGCTAGCCTAAATAGCATGTTAGCATCGATTAGGTTGCAGTCATGCAGTGACCAAATATGTCTGATTAGCACTCCACACAAGTCAATAACATCAACAAAACTCACCTTTGTGGATTCATGCACAACGTTAAAAGTTTGGTGGACAAAATGAGACAGAAAAAGAAGTGGCATAAAACACGTCCTAGAAAGTTATACATGTAAACCAGGGGTGCTCATTACGTCGATCGCGATCTACCGGTCGATCTCGGAGGGTGTGTCAGTCGATCACCAGCCAGTCCTAAAAATGAGCGATCATAAATCTTCACTACGACGCCACTTTCGTCACTTGATTGACATTCACGGCACCCGAGGGTCTTCTGAGATGACGCTGGCTGCTGCCAGCTCATTAAAATTACCGACTGGAAGACGAGAAACACTTTATTTCAACAGACTCTGGCGCCGTACCTGTCGTCAAAACTCCAAAGACCGACTGCACAGTTGCACAATAAAAGCTCTGCTTCATCCTGCCTGCGCTACCAAAATAAGAGTCTCAGAAAGCTGGCGTGCACAAGCTAGCAAGCTACGGAGTTTGCTAACAATGTATTTCTTGTAAAGTGTATACAAAGGAGTACGGAAGCTGGACAAATAAGATGCCAAAAACCAACCACTTTCATGTGGTATTGGACAGAAAGGAGGACTTTTTTTCTCCTCCATTCGAAAATGCGGACGTTACCATCACCACTGTCTGATTCCAATCAATGCAAGTCATCACAATCAGGTAATACACCAACTTATATTCTTGTCTTCATGAAAGAAAGGAATCTATATGTATTAAACATGCTTGTATTATCTTTAAACACCTTTAACTTATTAACAATATTAACTATATGTGTTAAACATGCTTGTATTATATTTAAACACCTTTAACTTATTAACAATATTAAATATATGTGTTAAACATGCTTGTATTATCTTTAAACACTTTTAACTTATCAACTATATGTGTTAAACATGCTTGTATTATCTTTAAACACCTTTAACTTATTAACAATATTAACTATATGTGTTAAACATACGTGTATTATCTTTAAACACTTTTAACTTATTAACAATATTAACTATATGTGTTAAACATGCTTGTATTATCTTTAACCACCTTTAACTTGTTAACAATATTAACTATATGTATTAAACATGCTTCTATTATCTTTAACCACCTTTAAGTTGTAAAAAATATTAACTATATGTGTTAAACATGCTTGTATTATCTTTGACCACCTTTAAGTTGTTAACAATATTAACTATTTGTGTTAAACATGCTTGTATTATTTTTAACCACCTTTAACTTGTTAAAATATTAACTATATGTGTTAAACATGCTTGCATTATCTTTAAACACCTTTAACTTGTTAACAATATTAACTATATGTATTAAACATACTTGTATTATCATTAAACACCTTTAATGTATTAACAAAATTAACTATATGTGTTAAACATACTTGCATTATCATTAAACACCTTTAACTTGTTAACAAAAACATATATTTCATAAATAAGTAAATATAAATTATATATATGAATGAGGTAGATCCCCACGACTTGATCAATTGAAAAGTAGCCTGCAGAAAAAGTGTGAGCACCCCTGATGTAAACAAACTACGGTGAGTTCAAAGACCGCCAAAATTAGTAGGACAAAATGGCGCTTGCCAAATACTGGAATCAGTGAAGCATGTTTAATACAAACAGTGTGCTTTATAACAATTAGGGAGGTTTGTGTCATGTTTGTCCTCCATACAAAATATTTTCCCCTCAACTTTTTACATTTTTCATACATTTTTGAAAAAGCTCCAGAGAGCCACTCGGACGGCGCTAAAGAGCCGCATACGGCTCTAGAGCCGCGGGTTGCCGACCCCTGTCCTATACGTTTACCAAACAATCTGTCACTCCTAATCGCTAAATCCCATGAAATCTTATAAGTCTAGTCTCTTACGTGAATGAGATAAATAATATTATTTGATATTTTACGCTAATGTGTTAATCATTTCACACATAAGTCGCTCCTGAGTATAAGTCGCACCCCCGGTCAAACTATGAAAAAAACTGCGACTTATAGTCCGAACAATACGGCACCTAGTCATCAATAAAAACAGCAAATTAATAAAAATGTAAATGAATAAAAATGTTTCTCTTTTTTGATCCGTCCATTGCTAGGGGTTGACCGCTAAAAACAATACAACTGCATGGCAGCAAGAGATGTCGCATAAGGGCTGTGACATACACTTCCATCGACAATATATTAAAATGTGTTTTATTTTCATATGATAAGATCCCAGAACTCTTTTGGATGGAATTAAAATAAACTAACTAAATAAAATGAAATATAATAGATCAAGTAACCATTATTTGTTAACATTCAGTTTCAAAGCCAAAGGGAGCCACGGCGTAAGCATGAAAGAGCCGCAGGTTGCAGACCCCTGGACTAGAAGCTTTAATGCACTTCAATCTTTTGCATGAGAGGTTGTGAGAAAGAAAAAAAAAAGGGCCACGGCAGCAGTCTTGATAGCGGCTTGTCGCTCGGAACGCCACAACACGACGAGCTGGCCACTCAGTCCGTTAACCTGATTAGAAGCGAGCCAAGGTCCGCTCAATTAATGGCAGCGAATGACGGCTGCAGTCCCACACAGCTGCTGCTGCTGCTGTAGAGGGAGGCAAACGAGCATTGATCAAGACACGCGCACAGTTTCTGGGAAAGACTACGTTCCTGCAAAAAAACAAGTACCGGTAGGTCTCATGTACTGCCACATCCAAAATAACGACTTCAGGAAGAAGCCGCGTGAATCAACTAATAGCGGAATTATGCGCAGTGGATGCTGTGAACGATGAAGCGTTTGACACGTTTTTCTATTTGCAAGACGCAGGCAATCTTTCACCTTTCATAAGATAATCACGTCATTATTGATAGGGCAAACACCAGTGGGCCTCACGCTCCTTCCAGCTTCTCAGACATCACGCGTGGGTGAAAGGCTGAAGAGAGTCGTGCCCACGCCCACTTGGCTGTTTCAATGACACACAACGTATGACAGGTACACCCAAAACCTAGCCTAGGGTTGTAAAACCACCTTTTTAGACACACAGAGAATAATTTCGCCACACCTACTTTAACTTAACTAATCAGCTCACTACTCTGCATTAAGTACAAAAGCATACTTGCCAACCCTCCCGAATTTTCCGGGAGACTCTCGAAATTCAACGCCTCTCCCGAAAACCTCCCGGGATAAATATTCTGGAGGCCACGCCCCCTCCAGCTCCATGCGACCTGAGTGAGGACAGCCTTTTTTCATGACGGGAGGACAACAGGGTGACAAGAACTAAATCATCCAGACTACAGATAAATTGTATTATGTTTATCTTACCTAAAAATAAATATATATATTAATTTTTTTTTTTTAAATACATTTTTACTATATTTAGCTAAAAACATCAAAATTAATTATATTTTTATTTGTATTTTTTCTGACTCCTTATTACATTCAGCCATAGAATTATACATTAAAATAAACATATTTGAAATAATTAAATTTAAATTATCATAATAATTCATTTAAAATTGCCATATTTAATTATTAAAATAATTGCTTGTTTATCAACAACTTTAACATGTTATTCATTACATTTTGAAGCTCTCAGAAGCCAAGTTATGTTATATTCCTTAAGATTTATTTATGCAAGTTTAAAGTATCAATTATCTAAACACAGTTTTGTTTGCATATTTTCAGGATGTATATATATATATATATATGTATATATGAAATACTTGACTTGGTGAATTCTAGCTGTCAATATACTCCTCCCCTCTTAACCACGCCCCCAACCACGCCTTGCCCCCAAACCCCCCACCCCACCTCCCGAAATTGGAGGTCTCAACGTTGGCAAGTATGTACAAAAGGAACACCATATAGCAGACCTTGGCAAATTAAGGCCCGGGGGCCACATGAGGCCCGTTAAGCTTTTCAATCTGACCCGCCGGACATTCCCAAATTATTTTTTTAGATCTTTAAGATGGAAAGTGTAACTGCCATTATGATGTGCAGTGATGTTTTCTAACCACCGTAAGTCTTCAACTATACTAAGTATTCCAATGGTTGGAATCTGCGCTTTTGGATGATATACTAGTTACTATGGTCATCTAATTAGTTACTATGGTAATCTAATTAGTTACTATGTTCATCTATATAGTTACTATGGTAATCTACGTCACAGCAGCTCAGACGAGCAGTGTGGGTGGGAAGCGTTTCCACAGACGCGGACGGAGATTTTCACAACAAAGTTCTAAAGCTTAGTGATATATCAGATGTATCAGATTGTAGGTGGGTTTATTTTGTACCCTTCGCGTTCATATTTCACTGTTTGTTGCATTTTTGTTGTGTCTCACTTGATTGTAAAATATGTCGATCGAAAGGGGGTGTGACGTTCATATCTTGTCAATATTCAGTGTTTTATCGTTCATAGAAAAAATGTAAATTCCATTACATTTTTTAAGGCGGTCTGTCATGACGTTTTTAGCATTCAATCAGACGTTATTGTGAGGTTTTGTGTTAGTGTTCCTAAAAATAGATATACCGGCCCCCAGACAAATTTTTTTCTCTAAATTTGGCCCCCACGTCCAAATAATTGCCCTGGCCTGCCATATAGGGTTCAGTTAATGAATCTATTCAAGTCGATGCTCCTGTAGTTGCCAGGTGTGCGATCTACAAATGTGAATAACAACTGGGACGAAAATGGGTACCGTATTTTTCGGACTATAAGTCGCAGTTTTTTTCATAGTTCCTTACGTGAATGAGATAAACAATATTATCTGATATTTTACGGTAATGTGTTAATAATTTCACACATAAGTCGCTCCTGAGTATAAGTCGCACCCCCGGCCAAACTATGAAAAAAAAAACTGCGACTTATAGTCCGAAAAATACGGTAAATATCTGCTTGTCACCTTGACTTATCATTTCAAAGCAAGTTATCCATCAATTTGTAAGTACAAAATCAAAATACCAAATGCATGGACAGTACGGTAATATAATGAGGCGATTACCGTATTTTTCGGAGTATAAGTCGCACCTGCCGAAAATGCATAATAAAAAAGGAAAAAAACATATATAAGTCGCACTGGAGTCCGGCCAAACTATGAAAAAAACTGCGACTTATAGTCCGAAAAATACGGTATACTTATACATTCTTCAGTGACATGCGGTGAGGTTGATGGCTGGTGAGGCACTGACTTCATCACAGTCAGATTTACAAATATATGAACCCTAAAGAGTATCTTATTCACCATTTGATTGGCAGCAGTTAACGGGTTATGTTTAAAAGCTCATACCAGCATTCTTCCCTGCTTGGCACTCAGCATCAAGGCTTGGAATTGGGGGTTAAATCACCAAAAATTATTCCCAGGCGCGGCGCCGCTGCTGCCCACTGCTCCCCTCACCTCCCAGGAGGTGATCAAGGGGATGGGTCAAATGCAGAGGACAAATTTCACCACACCTAGTGTGTGTGTGACAATCATTGGTACTTTAACTTAACTTTAACTTTACACATACAAACTGTAGCACACAAAAAAGCACATTTAATAAAAAAAAACGTTATTATGGTCTTACCTTTACTTAGAAATTAAGTCCATGCGCCGCAACTAAAGCCCTCACTTAAACTTTCCACGTGCAAGATTGAATCTATTTTAAAAAAGTGTAACCGAGGGTTTATAAATGTCGCCTATACTGTATGAAACTACAAAATAACAAACACGGAGGCTCCAGTTTACATGAGGACCACTTTATTTATTTTCTTTCAAAAACCTCCGCAACGTGACATCACTTCCGCTCTTAGCGCCTTCAAAATAAGAGCTCAAGGCATATACTGTATAACAGCGCATAACAGGAACTTAACATCACAAAGAGGAAAGCCCATGAAAATAGGTTACAAAAGTTATTTAATAAGAAGCCAAAAAGTGCAAAAACAATAATGTTCATGTTGGAGGAGTTGTGAATTAGGTACACCTGCAGTCTGCAGGTGTATCTAATGTTGTGTCCCTGCAGTCATTCACAACTCCTCCAACACCAACATTATTGTTTTTGCACTTTTTGGCTTCTTATGAAATAATTTTTTTAAATAGATTCAATCTTGCACGTGGAAAGTTTAAGTGTGGGCTTTAGTTGATATAACCATTCTACGGCGGGGGTGCAGGAGGCGAGCCTCAGCCAGTGCCTCTTTTGCAGCCGTTTTATGATCGCTCAGCACAAGAAATACGTTACACACATACAGTTGTTAAGAAAATACACTGTACATTATATACCTCAGCTAACTAAACTATGGAAATGTATAATATAGTTCATATAGCAATACAGTCTCACTGCACAGCAGGCCAGCAGTTAGCCGAGTCATTGCGCAATCCATGTTGAGGCACTGAGTGACGTGCCTCAACTGGCTGCTGTTCACCGCACCGTCTCTTCTCAGTATTTGAACGGCAAATGTGAAAATTCAGCGATTTTGAATAAAAATAATCTAAAACTGGTGAAGTTAAATGGAAAAGAACGTTATAGTATAATCACTGGATACATACAACAATTTATTTTTTTATTTTTTTTTACTTTTTTTTTATTTCCATGATGGCAGGTGAGGCGGGGCCTCACCTGCCTCTAGTGACTGCACGTCACTGATATTCTTACATTCACTGTTACAAGCGACCCTCTGAGGGCCGCCATGTCTCCGATGTGGCCCTTGATGAAAACAAGTTTGACACCCCTGGTTTAGACTGAAGTCACATTCAGTAAGATCAGTTTCCAATTGGATTGATTGATTGATTGATTGATTGATTGATTGAAACTTTTATTAGTAGATTGCACAGTACAGTACATATTCCGAACAATTGACCACTAAATGGTAACACCCTAATAAGTTTTTCAACTTGTATTATGCTGATAGTATATATTTGTACCATGAATTGATTTACGTTAAACAAGGTGAAAAACGTATTCAGGTGTTACCATTTAGTGGTCAATTGTACAGAATATGTACTGTACGGTGCAATCTACTAATAAAAGTTTCAATCAATCAATCAAAAAAGCCTTCCCAATGTCTCATGCACCCCACATTATTATTAGAGTTAAAGTGGACGTACACAATGGCGTCAATCAAGCACACACGTGCGGCCTTCACCTATCCACCAAGCGTCTCGTGCAGGAAGAAAGGCCCCGTCTGTCAGGCCCACACGGCGGCGTCATGAAAAGGCTCCTCCTCCCGTTGCCAGCATCCAGCAGGCCCCCCCAGCCCCCCCCAGCCCCCACTCCACTTCAACCCCAGCCCCCACTCCGCCTGACAGCCGCGAAAAGGGGTCCACAATGGATCCTTGACATCGGTGCAGTTAATTACAATGACTGTACTGCGCTGCTGGAGATGTGTAATTATTAGCACATGGGCCGGTGGGAGGGACAAGCGGCGAGCTGAGCCTCGTCTTGACGTGACGGGGGCTTGAGACACAAAGGCATGGTTTTTGCCCACCCCCCATCCCTTCTGTTTGGTTTGTCTTGTCTATGTGTGTGTGTGTGTGTGCAAGGAGTGGGTGGATGCATGTGTGTGCACCGTCGCCTTCTTCTCCCTCCACTCTCATGCAGACGACACCATTATACTGGAGATGCAAATCGTGGTCATTAGACATGAGCGCACCAAAAGTATTGGGACGCGGGACCATTCCCACCCACAGGAGGTGAATTTAGTCCCCCCGTGGTGTAGCTGCCACTCTTCTGCATAGCCTTTGCAGAGGTCCGAGGTCACTAAAACTGCTCCAAATTGACAATGACAGCTCAACCTTTCATGGAACTCCACTCAAAACGGTGTGTTACTTAAATGCGTGTACACTGTGTTTGTTTGGTAGGCTCCAGTGTCGAAATGAACAGACTTAAACCGTTTCCCTGAAGGACCCCATTCGTGAGTGCGCCTCGCTTATCGTAACCTCGGAAGGATATCAAAGCACAGCTGTGCTCGTGTACGTTTGGATGGTGGTCCGAGGGGCCGCAGGGGCATACTTGCCAACCTTGAGACATCCGATTTCGGGAGGTGTGGGGGGGGGGGGGGTCGGGTGTGGGACAGGGGCGTGGTTGCGGGCGGGGGCGTGGTTAAGAGGAGAGGAGTATATTGACAGCTAGAATTCACCAAGTCAAGTATTTCATACATATACATACATATACATTAGAGATGCGCGGATAGGCAATTATTTAATCCGCAACCGCATCACAAAAGTCGTCAACCATCCGCATCCACCCGAACTAACATTTAATCAAAACCGCACCCGCCCGCACCCGCCCGTTGTTATATATCTAATATAGACGATGCAAGGCATTAGTGAGGTTATAAAGCTTTTGCCTGTTAAAGAAATGAGACTGATCCAATCAAGCAGAGACATTCAATGCGTGCCACGCTGTCACGGCCCAGACGCACACCAGTGCGCAATCATCTGGGAGCCGCGCTGAGCGCACCTCCAAGCGCGCTCGCGCCACTCAAACTGCTGCAGGCAGCTGCGTTCTATCTTGTTTTAACATCCTGTGGCACTCTTCTGGGATCACGGCGGACGAAACTGCTCATGCTCAGGGTGTTTGTGGAGGTTCGGGGTTTTGCACAAATGTGATGCACCATGTTAGATGTCCCGGTTTTGTGACTGTCGTAGACATAAACAGCGTCGCAGCTCTTGCAAATCACGTAGCCAGCATTACTATCATCCTGATTTACAACCTCATAAAAACGAGTCCACGCTGAACTTTTCTGGCCTTTTTTTCCCCTGGTCTTTAGTATTCCCTTTTTTAGTTTGTCGCGTACCACGTTTGCTGCCGGCGTTGCCATCTCCTTTTTTTTTCTTCTTCTGTTGTGGCATATGCTGCAGGTGCCTGCTCGTTTTTCGTATGTGGGTAACAACATTTAACTACGGTATGTATATATATTTCCAAATTGGTTTAACTGCCACCCGCCTGAATCTATTTAAAATCGAATTTTTTTTTATTTCAACCACCCGACCCGACCCGCGGATAAAATCTAATTTTTTTTTTTATTTCAACCGCCCGACCCGCGGATAATCCGCAGACTCCGCGGTTGTGTCCGCAAACCGCGCATCTCTAATATACACATATATATATATATATATATATATATATATATATATATATATATATATATATATATATATATATCATGCCAGCAACCTGAGGGTTCCTGGTTCGATCCCCAACTTCTACGAAATTATATATATATATATATATATATATATATATATATATATATACATCCTGAAAATATGCAAACAAAACTGTGTTTGGATAATTGATACTTCAAACTTGCATAAATAAATCTTAAGGAATATAACATAACTTGGCTTCTGAGAGCTTCAAAATGTAATGAATAAAATGCTAAAGTTGTTGATAAACAAGCAATTATTTTAATAATTAAATATGGTCATTTTAAATGAATTATTATGATCATTTAAAAATTATTATTTCTAATATGTTTATTTTAATGTATAATTCTATGGCTGGATGTAATAAGGAGTCAGAAAAAATACAAATAAAAATACAATTAATTTTGATGTTTTTAGCAAAATATAGTAAAAATGTATTTCGTTTTTTTTTTTTTTAAATTAATAAATATATTTATTTTTAGGTAAGATAAACATAATAATACAATTTATCTCTAGTCTGGATGATTTAGTTCTTGTTACCCTGTTGTCCTCCCGTCATAAAAAAAAGTCTGTCCTCACTCAGGTCCGCATGGAGCTGGAGGGGGCGTGGCCTCCAGCTCCGGCTGAAAATCGGGAGATTTTCGGGAGAATATTTGTCCCGGGAGGTTTTCGGGAGAGGCGCTGAATTTCGGGAGTCTCCCGGAAAGTTCGGGAGGGTTGGCAAGTATGTTATAAGCTGTGTTACGTTTTGCGGCTCTATACTATGTTTCTTTGATAGAACAGGTGGCCAAATGTCTCTTTTGACAGTAAAGGTTGAAGTGGTATGTTAAATAATCTCTTAATTAAAGTACAGTATTTTATTTTCCTATATTCAAACACATTGTTACTGTTCAAACTGTGTGCAATGTTACAGTGGAAAAATATTAAATAAAACCGCTGCCTTGTTTTTAATGAATACTTAGGCCTAGTACGCTATTGTATTTTATGTCAGTCATTATGGTGGTACTTGGAGAGCCAAGTTTTTTCTGAGGTGAAAAAAAAGTTTGAGAACCACAACATGGTTGAAAAATAGCCTTTTGACTAACTCTGGAAAATTTACATAAATGTTTATTAATAGGCATGGTCCCTCTAACAAATACTGTAAGTTAAATCTAGAAACCAAAAGTCAGTGCAGAGTTGTATTGCTTTCCTTACACAGGTGCCTCTCAAAAACTGTTAATATCATTGAAAAACCTATTTCAATTATTCAATTCAAAAAGTGAACATTTTTAGAATTTTTTTTCATTGATGTCGTTCTCATGAAATTTTAAAATATGTTTTTTTTCCCAAATTGACCTATTCTGGTTTGTGCTCCAACCAGCAGTCAACCTGCAAAAAATAGGTCTCGTAGTTTTACTTAGTGTTTCTCAATTATGGTTTGGTCAAATCAAAGTCAGAACCTGACATTGATTAAACGTCGTCAAAAGGAATGTAGTTCCAACGTTGTATTTGTGTTGTGGAAAATTGGTTGGGAAATGACCAAAATTCAATGGTCAAATCAACGTCACAACCCAACATTGAATAAACGTCGTCAAAAAGCATGTTGTTTCAACGTTGTGTTTGAGTTGCTCAACGTCAGGACCCAATTCAACAAGTTCTCAATGTTGTTTTCATGTCTTGTGCCTGCTGGGTTAAGTATCGTTCAAGAACGAAAAAAGACGTTAATACTGGAAGTCCCTTGACTCTCAGGACCCCCCTGGCGGGCTCCTCCCACTATTTGAGAAGCACTGGTTTGACTTGAACTCCTTAATCGATACTATAGGTTACTAGAATGCTGTATCTTTTAGTCCATCCCCAAATAAAGTGAGATATGGTTTGAGGGTTTAATCTTTAAAAAAATAAAAATAAGTGGACCTCGAACATTCCCTTGAGGAACCCCACTCAAAATAGCGTATGTCGTTCGATAAATGAACAAAAGTATAGGTGGAAAGTGTCACTTCAGTTCAGTTTAGTTCAGTTTCAGTTTATTTGGAACATGCATACGATACAATGTAATGCATCACATATTTCCAGTTGTTTCATTACAGCATGTCCGAAAAGGAGTAGGAAGAAGCAGAGCTTATTTAACCCTACCCCTTTTCATACCATAGCAATTTTATCCTATTTCCTTGTTCTCTGTAACAGAACAGTGAACAAATAAATGATAAATAAATAATATACCATAGTAAGCATACAAATATTAAATACATAAATAATATTTGTCTCAATATAAAAAAAGGTTCAAGAAGTTCATCATAATTCTTGTTCTGTGTACTTTGTGAACACTTGTAGTTTGAACAGTCTCTTAAACTGAGTCATATTGGTGCTTTGTTTGATTTCCTTACTTAATCCATTCCATCATTGAATTCCACATACTGATATGCTAAAAGTTTTAAGTGTTGTACGAGCATACAAATGTTTTAAATTAGATTTTCCTCCAAGGTTATACTTCTCCTCTTTAGTTGAGAAGAATTGTTGTACATTATTGGGTAGCAGGTTACAGTTTGCTTTGTGCATCATTTTAGCTCTTTGCAAATGCACCAAATCATTGAATTTCAATAATTGTGATTTAATAAATAAAGGGTTTGTAGGTTCTCTATATTCAACATTAATAATAATAATAATAATAATAATAGATTTTATTTGTAAAAAACACTTTTCATTGAGTAAACAACCTCAAAGTGCTAGTGTATTAAAAAAATTAAAATAAAAAGATAATAAAAAATTAAAACTAGAACAGCCAAATAGCTAAAACTAGTATGCATATATATATATATATATATATATATATATATATATATATATATATATATATATATATATATATATATATATATATATATATATATATATATATATATATATATATATATATAAGCTTTTTTTTTATTTTTTTATTTTTTTTTTTAAAGAAGGGTTTTTAAGCCTTTTTTAAAAGCATCCACAGTCTGTGGTGCCTTCAGGTGGTCAGGGAGAGCGTTCCACAGACTGAGAGCGGCGGAGCAGAAAACCCGGTCTCATTATGTATTATTCTAATTGATCTTTTTTGTAACACAGTTAGTGAATGAAGCGCACATTTGTAGTCGTTTCCCCATATTTCTACACAATAACTCAGATATGGTAACACTAGTGAGCAGTAGATGTCTGATGTTTTGGTTCATTCATGAGGTCAGAAGCCCTTCTATTTTCTGCCGCTTGTCCCTTTCGGGGATCGCGGGGGGTGCTGGAGCCTATCTCAGCTGCATTCGGGCGGAAGGCGGGGTACACCCTGGACAAGTCGCCCCCTCACCGCAGGGCCAACACAGATAGACAGACAACATTCACACTCACATTCACACACTAGGGCCAATTTAGTGTTGCCAATCAACCTATCCCCAGGTGCATGTCTTTGGAGGTGGGAGGAAGCCGGAGTACCCGGAGGGAACCCACGCAGTCACGGGGAGAACATGCAAACACCACATAGAAAGATCCCGAGCGCAGGATCGAACCCAGGACCTTCGTATCGTGACGCAGACACACTAACTCAGTGTTTTTTAACCAGTGTGCCACGGCACACTAGTGTGCCGTGAGATACAGTCTGGTGTGCCGTGGGAGATTATCTAATTTCACCTATTTGGGTTAAAAATATGTTTTGCAAACCAGTAATTATAGTCTGCAAATGATGTGTTGTTGTTGAGTGTCGGTGCTGTCAAGAACTCGGCAGAGTAACCATGTAATACTCTTCCATATCAGTAGGTGGCAGCCGGTGGCTAATTGCTTTGTAGATGTTGGAAACAGCGGGAGGCAGTGTGCAGGTAAAAAAGGTGTCTAATGCTTAAACCAAAAATAAACAAAAGGTGAGTGCCCCTATGGCATTGAAGCTTAGAGAAGGCTATGCAGAACAAAACTAAAACTGAATTGGCTACAAAGTAAAAACAGAATGCTGGACGACAGTAAAGACTTACTGAGGAGCAAAGACAATGTACATCCGAACATGACATGACAATCAGCAATGTCCCCCCAAAGAAGGATAAAAACAACTGAAATATTCTTGATTGCTAAAACAAAGTAGATGCGGGAAATATCGCTCAAAGGAAGACATGCAACCGCTACAGGAAAATACCAAAACAAGAGAAAAAGCCACCAAAATAGGAGCGCAAGACAAGAACTAAAACACTACACACAGGAAAACAGAAAAAAAAAGTCCAAATAAGTCACGGTGTGATGTGACAGGTGGTGACAGTACATCTACTTTGAGACAAGAGCTATATTGATGCATGCTTGGTTATGCTTTAAAGTCATATCCAACAATAGCGACAACGACTTTTTACTGTCAACTGAGTTTCGTTTTTTAATGTTTTCTGCTGGTGGTGTGACTCCGCATTTTTTCAACGCAAAAAATGTGCCTTGGCTCAAAAAAGGTTGAAAAACACTGCACTAACCCACCAAATGTACAAACCCCGTTTCCATATGAGTTGGAAAATTGTGTTAGATGTAAATATAAATGACTGTTGATGCAGGCTGTACTGCATCAACAAGCGACATCAGTGTGTAAAGGATATCACCACATGGGCTCAGGAACACTTCAGAAACCCACTGTCAGTAACTACAGCTGGTCGCTACATCTGTAAGTGCAAGTTAAAACTCTCCTATGCAAGACGAAAACCGTTTATCAACAACACCCAGAAACGCCGTCGGCTTCGCTGGGCCTGAGCTCATCTAAGATGGACTGATGCAAAGTGGAAAAGTGTTCTGTGGTCTGACGAGTCCACATTTCAAATTGTTTTTGGAAACTGTGGACGTCGTGTGGAAAAGAACCATCCGGATTGTTATAGGCGCAAAGTTGAAAAGCCAGCATCTGTGATGGTATGGGGGTGTATTAGTGCCCAAGACATGGGTAACTTACACATCTGTGAAGGCACCATTAATGCTGAAAGGTACATACAGGTTTTGGAGCAACATATGTTGCCATCCAAGCAACGTTACCATGGACGCCCCTGCTTATTTCAGCAAGTAGCGTGTTACATCAACGTGGCTTCATAGTAAAAGAGTGCGGGTACTAGACTGGCCTGCCTGTAGTCCAGACCTGTCTCCCATTGAAAATGTGTGGTGCATTATGAAGCCTAAAATAGCACAACGGAGACCCCCGGACTGTTGAACAACTTAAGCTGTACATCAAGCAAGAATGGGAAAGAATTCCACCTGAGAAGCTTCAAAAATGTGTCTCCTCAGTTCCCAAACATTTACTGAGTGTTGTTAAAAGGAAAGGCCATGTAACACAGTGGTGAACATGCCCTTTCCCAACTAATTTGGCACGTGTTGCAGCCATGAAATTCTAAGTTAATTATTATTTGCAAAAAAAAAAAAAAAGTTTATGAGTTTGAACATCAAATATGTTGTCTTTGTAGTGCATTCAATTGAATATGGGTTGAAAAGGATTTGCAAATCATTGTATTCCGTCTATATTTACATCTAACACAATTTCCCAACTCATATGGAAACGGGGTTTGTATTTGATGGCCTGTATCTTGCGCTCCAAACCCCTCAGAACTTGCTTTTTCTGGACCCGAACTGTTGTTGGGAAAAGTTGGGAAGCCGACAATCGTCCAAAAATGTCTTGCTAAATACGAAGAACGCTCATCGTGGAGGGATAAGAAGAAGAGCCCGAATGCAACATAAGCATGTCACACCCGCCCACCTGGCCAGCATGGGCCCAAACACACGGGGACTGCTCATCGCGTCTGTTCCTTTTTGAAACAAAAACACCCCTCACTAAAAAGGAAAATGAAGCAAAAAGGGCTTCTGAACATGCATGCCGCAGAAGTGAAGTGAACTGCAACCTCTCCAAGGAGTGTGGTCACCTCAGCAGCCTGAGCATGAGCACATGACATGCCCACCCCCCTGCTGCCTGCTGCCTGCTGCCTGCTGCCTGCTGCCTGCTGCACGGTCAAAAGGCAACAACAAGGCTTGCATTCACATCACTCTATCTTTCAGGGAGCGAACTTGGAATGCAAATGCAGAAATCAGCTGATTAAAGTGTCCAACCGCACTGGTATTTTGTAACAAGTGTGTCAAACTAACTTGCTGGTACTCACGGGTGCCATCGAAGCGTGTGGCGATGGTGTCCAGGAAGGTGTTCTGCGGGGCCAGCAGCCCTCGCATCACCGGCATCCTGCTCCGGGTCGACTGGGTCCTCCTGGCTCGCCGCCCGGGGGCCGCGCTGGACTCCTCCCCGCGTGGCTGAGACCCGAAGCTCGGCAGGAAGCGGGAGGTGCCCGGTGCGCATCCCAGCCCCTGGAGGAGCGCACCGATCCGAGAAACGCGCGGCGGCTCCACCTTGGCACCGTTGGGGTTGTGACCATAATCGTGCCCAAAGCAGAGAGCGAGCAGGCGGGTAAGCGTCAGGGCGCGGCGCACCTTGTACCTTCCCGGGCGGTGCGTAAAGGTAAGCGGGGGGTTGTTGTTTTTTACGCACAAAAAAAGAGGCAGCAAAGGATGACTGGATGGAGTGTGAGAGTGTGGTGCTGATGGTGTGTGAGTGAATCTTATAGCGATAAGCTCCTCCTCTCTCTCTCTCTCTCTCTCTCGCTCTCTCTCTCTCCTTTCTCCCCCTCTCTTGGTTATCAACAGAGAGCAGATGCAGAGTCACATGACGCCTCGAAGGTCCTGATGTGGTCCTGTTTCGAAGTGGAAGCGCAAGAAGAGCACAAAGAGACGTGTGTGGGTGCGTAATTGCGCGCTGGAATTGCCTTTTTGGACCAGACAAAGTCACCATTCAGCACCTTTTAAACGGATGTGTGGTGAGGCGTGTAGGAAAGAAAAGAGCACACGTTCCTAAAACACACAACTTGAAACGCAAAAAAAAATGCCTGTCATGTTTTAATGCAAGTTTTTCTCCAATAAAATGTGGTAAAAGTTGCCGGGAAAGAGCTGATTTGCACAAAAAAATATTTGCACCTGCCTCTTTTTTGTCTCTCCTCAGGACCACATGGCTGCAGTGAAAAGAACAAGAGTCGGGCTCCATCCACAGTCCTTTTCCACCCTCTAGTGGATAAAAAGTATATATTCTTTTAATTAGCACACATTCTATGGAGAATAGACTTAGACAAACTTTATTGATCCACAAGGGAAATTGTTCCACACAGTAGCTCAGTTACAATGGATGGAAAGTGTAAGGTTTGAAAGGAAAATGCAGGTATAAAGTAGGCTAAAAAATTTACTGTAGTAGCAATATAAAATATAACATATGTAATATTTACATATTATATATACAGTATATAATATATACTGATAAATTATATTATTATTTTATATTATATTTATAAAGCTTTTTTTTTTTTTTTTAACACTGAACACTGAATTTTTTTGTGTTTTAATTTTGTAAACCACATTGTTTACATCGGATTGTGTTGACAATTTCATTGAAAAAAATTGTTAGCAAAATTCAGTGTCAAAAACAATTGTGTTTTAAAATTTAGTGTATATAGATTCAGTGTAAAAAGAAATAAGCGTCAAAAAATGCAAAGTATACCATTTCAGTATTTTCAAATTCAGTGTAAAAAAATTGTGTTTTGAAATTTAGTGTATAAAAATTCAGTGTAAAAAAATTTGCGTCAAAAAATGCTAAGTATACCATTTCAGTGTTTTCAAATTCAGTGTAAAAAAATTGTGTATTGAAATTTAGTGTAAAAAATTCAGTGTAAAAAAATTTGCGTCAAAAAATGCTAAGTATACCATTTCAGTGTTTTCAAATTCAGTGTAAAAAAATAATGTTTAAAGATTTAGTGTATAAAAATTCAGTATAAAAAAATAAGCGTCAAAAATGCAAAGTAAACCATTTCAGTATTTTCAAATTCAGTGTAAAAAAGTAGCGTTTTAAAATTTTGTGTATAAAAATTCAGTGTAAAAACATAAGTGTCAAAAAATGCAAACTAAACCATTTCAGTATTTTCAAATTAAGTGTAAAAAAATTGTGTTTTGAAATTTAGTGTATAAAAATTCAGTGTAAAAAAATGTGCGTCAAAAAATGCTAAGTATACCATTTCAGTGTTTTCAAATTCAGTGTAAAATAATTATGTTTAAAGATTTAGTGTATAAAATTTCAGTGTAAAAAAATAAGCTTCAAAAAATGCAAAGTAAACCATTTCAGTATTTTCAAATTCAGTGTAAAAAAAGTAGCGTTTTAAAATTTAGTGTATAAAAATTCAGTGTAAAAACATTAGTGTCAAAAAATGCAAACTAAACCATTTCAGTATTTTCAAATTAAGTGTAAAAAAATTGTGTTTTGAAATTTAGTGTATAAAAATTCAGTGTAAAAAAATTTGCGTCAAAAAATGCAAAGTAAACCCTTTCAGTATTTTCAAATTCAGTGTAAAAAAAGTAGTGTTTTAAAATTTAGTGTATAAAAATTCAGTGTAAAAACATAAGTGTCAAAAAATGCAAACTAAACCATTTCAGTATTTTCAAATTAAGTGTAAAAAAATTGTGTTTTAGAATTTAATGTATAAAAATTCAGTGTAAAAAATGCAAAGTATACCATTTCAGTATTTTCAAATTCAGTGTAAAAAAAAGTGTTTTAAAATTTAGTGTATAAAAATTTAGTGTAAAAAAAATAAGGGTCAAAAAATGCAAAGTAAACCATTTCAGTATTTTCAAATTCAGTGTAAAAAAATTGTGTTTTAAAATTTTGTGTATAAAAATTCAGTGTAAAAAAATAAGCGTCAAAAAATCCAAAGTATACCATTTCAGTATTTTCAAATTCAGTGTAAAAAAAAGTGTTTTAAAATTTAGTGTATAAAAATTTTGTGTAAAAGAAATAAGGGTCAAAAATTGCAAAGTAAACCATTTCAGTATTTTCAAATTCAGTGTAAAAAAATAGTGTTTTAGAATTTAGTGTATAAAAATTCAGTGTAAAAAAATAAGCGTGAAAAAATGCAAAGTATACCTTTTCAGTATTTTCAAATTCAGTGTAAAAAAGAGTGTTTTAAAATTTAGTGTATAAAAATTTTGTGTAAAAAAAATAAGGGTCAAAAATTGCAAAGTAAACCATTTCAGTATTTTCAAATTCAGTGTAAAAAAAATATTGTTTTAGAATTTAGTGTATAAAAATTCAGTGTAAAAAAATAAGCGCGAAAAAATGCAAAGTATACCTTTTCAGTATTTTCAAATTCAGTGTAAAAAGAATTCAGTGCTGAAAAATTCGCTGCTTCAAAACGCAAGACCCACTTCCGGCGAGTCAAGGCTGAAGTAATCGATCCTGTCTCATAAACAGCCAGTGATTTGACAAGTTTGTAAAAAAAATTTAAAAAATTGTTCAAAGAATTCAGTTACATAACTTTTTGTCCTAATGAAGACACGTGTTAACCTCCATAAAGTTATAATGTATTTGTTGGCATTATTTAAATATTACAGTTATTTTGCACTGTATTGTATTGTAAGCGTGCAATGTTATGGCGAATCATTACACCGGTTAAAATTGCAGCCATTTATGTTACAACTCGTATAAAAAAACGAGTTCAAGGCAAAATGTTAGTTTTTTTCTGATTTGAGTTACTTTTATTGTGAAATAAGTACGAGAAGACCATCTCGCCATATAACGCCACGCCCACTACGTCTCGTGATCTCCGATGATTGGCTGTTTCGTTTCCTCCTTTTCTCTGATTGGCCGACGCCTTGCCGAGTGAGCTCGGCCGGGGAGGAAGTCTAGCGCCGACCCGCCTGCCTGGCCCTAAAACGCTCCTTCCTCCAAGCTGTCATCACACCTCCCTGCTCGGAAATTATCAGAATCCCTTTTTTTTTTAACCCGCTAAATAAGGTAAGAAAATGGGGGCTTTTGCGGTGCTGCCTCGGCGGGGAACTAGTGCGCCGAACCCGGAAGTACGATGTTGTGTTTCTCTTATTGTTCGAAACTAGCAAACAGCAGCAAGCAGGCTAAATGCTGTTTTAATCCTGCACTAATGTCTACCATTTAGCGCTAAACAAACACGCAATTTGATATTTTTGTAGAAATGTAGGCACATTCTACGTTCTGTTTCGACCGTTCTGTTTCTCTGACCTTATCTGTCCACTGTTACTAGTCTTCTTTTCTCCATGTTTCTACCCCACAACATATTTGCATACACTTGCACAACTTTTGATGTAATGATTCATAAATCATCTGTTTAGAAGCTGCAAGTCATCATTGATGTTCTCTCCTCAACATCCAGGTTGTCAAAACCAGTAAAACAACAGACTTTACAAGATTGGTGGAGGTTTAAGTGGTTGATCTGCAAGGTCTACTAAGTTATAATCTGAAACTGAGTCACTATTGTCTCCTCCCCCTTGCTGTGAAGGAACCCATTGATCCCATGTTTGCCTTTTATCCCCATTACTTTAACAATGGATGTTTTATCCAATTTGTATCCCGTGTGCATGTGCAGACCTGACAATGGCAGCCAAAATCAAGGCCGGGTCAGTGGTGGAGATGAAGGGCGACGAAATGACCCGCGTCATCTGGGAGCTTATTAAGGAAAAGCTCATCTTCCCCTACCTGGAGCTGGACTTACACAGGTAATAAACCACGAAGAGTGCAGTGGCGATGTTGTTGTTTTTTCCGGAATTCAGCTGCAGGAAGACGCCTGTCCTATGCATGTGGTCCTGAATGGGCATTCAGGAGTGGCCTAGCTTGTTTGTCCTGTCTTCTTCTAAATCTGAATACAAACCCCGTTTCCATATGAGTTGGGAAATTGTGTTAGATGTAAATATAAACGTAATACAATGATTTGCAAATCATTTTCAACCCATATTCAGTTGAATATGCTACAAAGACAACATATTTGATGTTCAAACTGATAAACTTTTTTTTTTGCTGCAAATAATCATTAACTTTAGAATTTGATGCCAGCAACACGTGACAAAGAAGTTGGGAAAGGTGGCAATAAATACTGATAAAGTTGAGGAATGCTCATCAAACAGGTGGGAACAGGTGGGTGCCATGATTGGGTATAAAAGTAGATTCCATGAAATGCTCAGTCATTCACAAACAAGGATGGGGCGAGGGTCACCGCTTTGTCAGCAAATGCGAGAGCAAATTGTTGAACAGTTTAAGAAAAACCTTTCTCAACCAGCTATTGCAAGGAATTTAGGGATTTTTACCATCTACGGTCCGTAATATCATCAAAGGGTTGAGAGAATCTGGAGAAATCACTGCACGTAAGCAGCTAAGCCCGTGACCTTCGATCCCTCAGGCTGTACTGCATCAACAAGCGACATCAGTGTGTAAAGGATATCACCACATGGGCTCAGGAACACTTCAGAAACCCACTGTTGGTAACTACAGTTGGTCGCTACATCTGTAAGTGCAAGTTAAAATTAATCAATCAATCAATCAATGTTTATTTATATAGCCCTAAATCACAAGTGTCTCAAAGGGCTGCACAAGCCACAACGACATCCTCGGTACAAAGCCCACATAAGGGCAAGGAAAAACTCACCCCAGTGGGACGTCGATGTGAATGACTATGAGAAACCTTGGAGAGGACCGCATATGTGGGTAACCCCCCCCCCACCCCCCCCCCTCTAGGGAGACCGAATGCAATGGATGTCGAGTGGGTCTAACATAATATTGTGAGAGTACAGTCCATAGTGGATCCAGCATAACAGTAAGAGTCCAGTCCACAGTGGGGTCAGCAGGAAACCATCCCGAGCGGAGACGGGTCAGCAGCGCAGAGATGTTCCCAACCGATACTCTCCTATGCAAGGCGAAAACCGTTTATCAACAACACCCAGAAACGCCGTCGACTTTGTTGGGCCTGAGCTCATCTAACATGGACTGATACAAGGTGGAAAAGTGTTCTGTGGTCTGACGAGTCCACATTTCAAATTGTTTTTGGAAACTGTGGACGTCGTGTCCTCCGGACCAAAGAGGAAAATAGCCATTTGGATTGTTATAGGCGCAAAGTTGAAAAGCCAGCATCTGTGATGGTATGGGGGTGTATTAGTGCCCAAGACAGGGGTAACTTACACATCTGTGAAGGCGCCATTAATGCTGAAAGGTACATACAGGTTTTGGAGCAACATATGTTGCCATCCAAGCAACGTTACCATGGACGCCCCTGCTTATTTCAGCAAGACAATGCCAAGCCACGTGTTACATCAACGTGGCTTCATAGTAAAAGAGTGCGGGTACTAGACTGGCCTGCCTGTAGTCCAGACCTGTCTCCCATTGAAAATGTGTGGCGCATTATGAAGCCTAAAGACCCCGGACTGTTGAACAACTTAAGCTGTACATCAAGCAAGAATGGGAAAGAATTCCACCTGAGAAGCTTAAAAAATGTGTCTCCTCAGTTCCCAAACGTTTACTGAGTGTTGTTAAAAGGAAAGGCCATGTAACACAGTGGTGAACATGCCCTTTCCCAACTATTTTGGCACGTGTTGCAGCCATGAAATTCTAAGTTAATTATTATTTGCAAAAAAAAATAAAGTTTATGAGTTTGAACATCAAATATCTTTTTTTTGTAGTGCATTCAATTGAATATGGGTTGAAAAGGATTTGCAAATCATTCCGTTTATATTTACATCTAACACAATTTCCCAACTCATATGGAAACGGGGTTTGTACATCAAGAGTGTGACATGCAGGTGATACTTAAAGCAGATGACCTCGTCCCCTTTTACATTGTTATGTTAATCTTACAGGACAGTCTGGAGTTGCACAAACCTGTCTAACCAGGTGTAATCCACGTTTACACTAAGATAAGGTTGTCCCACCTAACCTTATCCGTGTCCATACACAACAATGCCACCGTTTCAGACCCCCTCCCGTCTGCCGGCACAACACGACCTAATCTGAGCAATATCCAGTGTTGTGGTATTTCAATCACCGTATTTTTCGGAGTATAAGTCGCTCCGGAGTATAAATCGCACCGGCTGAAAATGCATAATAAAGAAGGAAAAAACATATAAGTCGCATTTTTGGGGGAAATGTATTTGATAAAACCCCACACCAAGAATAGACATTTGAAAAGCAATTTAAAATAAATAAAGAATAGTGAACAACAGGCTGAATAAGTGTACGTTATATGAGGCATAAATAACCAACTGGTATGTTAACGTAACATATTATGGTAAGAGTCATTCAAATAACTATAACATATAGAACATGCTATACGTTTACCAAACAATCTGTCACTCCTAATCGCTAAATCCCATGAAATCTTATACGTCTAGTCTCTTACGTGAATGAGATAAATAATATTATTTGTTATTTTACGGCAATGTTTTAATAATTTCACACATAAGTCGCTCCTGAGTATAAGTCGCACCCCCGGCCAAACTACCGGTATGAAAAAAACTGCGACTTATAGTCCGAAAAATACGGTAACTGGAATCCAGTGTGCTGTGGGGCCCTATTGTAGTGAATCACACCTGAGCCATCATAAATTAATCAAATCTTTATTAGACACTTAAACAATGTGATAAAGAAAATTTTACATCAATCAAACTATGGATCTAGATATCTGGTCAGGACACTCCTCAATATTTTGCCTTCACCTTCATTGTCCATTCGTTTTTGGTGACTTTATATACTCTGGACCTAGACGTTGAGTCTGCGACATACATGGCGGACAATAACTGATGCAGTCTGCTTTGCCAGTCCAAAAGCATTTGCCGTTTTCCG